>NC_056735.1:1196358939-1196446439 GCF_019279795.1 Protopterus annectens
CTATTGCTTTACTCTCCCCCTTAGCTAAGATAATGGAAAAATGTATTCACAAGCAGCTACTTAACCACTTACTACAAAATAACCTATTGGCTAACTGCCAACATGGCTTTAGGCCATTTCACAGTACATCTACTGCCCTTCTATCCTTTACTGACTCTATATACAAGAATCGCAACAACAACTCTTTCTCTTCTGCTCTATTTATCGACCTGTCAAAAGCCTTTGACATGGTAAACCATAACCTGCTGCTTGACAAACTAAAGGCTCATTCTCTTAATCCCCAAGCCATACAATGGTTCAGATCCTATCTGGAAAATAGACAGCAAGCAGTACTTTGGCAGAACAGTCTATCTTCACTACTTCCTGTAAACATTGGAGTCCCACAGGGTTCCATCCTAGGTCCCCTACTCTTCTCCTTATTTATCAACAACTTACACATCAACATACCCCAAGCCACCTGCATTCAATATGCAGATGACTCCACATTAATATGTACAGCCAATGATATACCCTCTCCATTCCCTCACACAAACTGTTTTTCAGAATGTTGAAAACTGGTTTATGCAACCTGCCTCCTCTTAAACCCCAAAAAAACAAAGCTATTGCTTTTACTCCTACTCACAAATCAGCCACTCCTTTCTTCTCTATAACCTCTAACAATGGTACCAACATCTTCCCAGACACTACAACCCGTCTACTAGGGGTAACTATCGATAATCATCTCAATTTTGATGAACACATAAACGCCACCATTAAGTCTGTTAACAGAAAACTTGGCTCACTCTACAGAATAAAAACCTTCCTTACCCCCTCTGCAAGGAAAACAATTGCTCAGACCCACCTAATTTCCACCCTCTTTTATGCCTCTGTCATATATACCAATCTATCCAAAAGCAACCTCACTAAGCTCTCCATATGTTATAATAGCATAACTAGATTTATCACAAGTTCCGCCTTTAAAACTCACCACTGTCTTAACATCAAACAACTAGGGTGGCTAGAACTGCAAAACCATATACTCTTTCAACAATTGCTTATAACACAAAATATTCTACACCTCCCTAACAACACTCCTATCTTGTCTAATCTTATTACTCCTTACAATAATCTACCTACATTACGCTCTGCTAACAAGCTCCTAGTTTTATCCAGCAAAGCTGATAACAAAGCTGGTGATTCTCTTTTTGCTAACACCGTAGGTAAAGTCTGGAATCAACTTCCTGCTGCATTATCTACCTTTAATTCAACTTTTCTTTTCAAGAAACATCTTAAAAAACATCTGAAAGCACACTGGCTTTGTCCATGTACTAACCCCCATTGATATCTTTTCTCTTCCATTCTTTAATCTTAACTCTATTCCTACACCTGTATCCACTGCCTTCAACTCTACTCTTACTCTCCTATAATGAGAATAAGATACATTTATTATTCCCTTTATCTAATAATTGCTCATAACTTTCTAGTGTGATTTTGTAAAAAAAAAAAAAAAAAAATTTTTGCTTATTTTACATTTTCTGTATAGAAATGCTTAGTTCAATTTATTTAGTATTGCCTAGTTTTAATTCTGTAGAATTGCTTAGTTTAACTTTGTCAATTTCCTGTTTGGAGCTTTTCTCCCCGGGCCTCTACTGAAAATGGACATATATCCAGCTAGACTAGCCCGGTCAACAAATGTAAAATAAAATAAATAAAATAAATAATATATATATATATATATATATATATATATATATATATATATATATATATATATATATATATATATATATATACATATGTATATATATATATATATATATATATATATATATATATATATATATATATATACATATATATATATATATATTTGTATATATATATATATATATATATATATATATATATATATATATATATATATATATACATATGTATATATATATATATATATACATATGTATATATATATATATATGTATATATATATATATATATACATATGTATATATATATATATATATATATATATATATACATATGTATATATATATATATATATATGTATACATATATATATATATATATATGTGTATATATACATATATATATATATGTATGTATATATATATATATATGTATATATATATATATATATATATATATAGATATATATATGTATATATATATATATATATATATATATATGCATATATGTATATATATATATATATATATATATATATATATATATATATATATATATATGTATATATATATATATATATATATATATATATGTATATATGTATATATATATATATATATATGTATATATATATATATATATATATATA
Organism: Protopterus annectens; assembly: GCF_019279795.1. Lineage (NCBI taxonomy): Eukaryota > Metazoa > Chordata > Ceratodontiformes > Protopteridae > Protopterus > Protopterus annectens. The sequence goes on from NC_056735.1 coordinate 1,196,361,276, forward strand.
TATATATATATATATATATATATATACACATATGTATGTAACATTTGTTAACAACACTGTTTAAATGACCACCTACCTAATACAGAGATAGATATCTGCTTTTTGTGAAAAAAAAAACAAAACAAACAGAATTTTCTGTATAAGACATAATTTTAGCACATATCACAATACTATTTACAATGTTATTTATGTGACATGGGCTTTCTGGCATATTCTAGGGTGACACCCACAACACAATGCTGACTATGCCAAGTATGAAACCCTCAGTATCAGGCTCACAAGATGGGTTCTGGGCTGCGGGGCCTGGACAGGGCATCTGTATTGTGGTAGGCCAAGACTGAATGATATTTGACAGTAACTTGAAAGACTGTACTGAAAGCTTACTATTCCCAGCCAATTGCTTATGAAGGCACTTCAGTGGCATGATCAGTGACCAATGTACAGTCCCTGCATGGGAGATAAGAATACTTTACTGACAAAAGTACCACTTGATCATTAGGCATTCCCTCTTGATAGTGAACTATCTGTTATCAGTTCTGCTTAGCTTGTGACTTCAAAAGCATATAAGGTATTCTTTTCCATCAAACTCCTGTGAAATCACTGCCTGTAAGCCTAAATCTGATGCATCAGTATACACTATGAAGGGCTTACAGAAATCTGTTGATGTTAAAACAGGTTCTGAACATAATGTTTCCTTTAACTATTTTAAAATATTACCTGCCTGTTATGTCTGTTTTACTTTAAGAGGTATCCTCTCCTTCGTCTAATCTATAAAAGGGCATACTACATATCAGAAATGGGGTACATGTTATCAATAATACCCAGATAACCTCAAAAATGCGTTCACTTGCTTCTTAGTGCCTGGAATATACTAATTTCTCACTGGTTACAGTTTTTCTTTATGGGCATGACAATTCTCCTTTCTGTTGTAGATCTGTCTCCAACTTGTTTTTAGAGACACTGGCCATTAACTTGACTTCTCCCAGAAGATCTAACAGAGCCTTACCTTAGTTATATGGGAGTCCCTATCCACAGAGTGTATTACAATATCATCTCCCTAAGCAGAAGGATATTTGACAGAGGGCTTCAGGACTCTGTATATTAAATTATGAAAGGTCACAGGGCCATCAAGTAGCCCAAAAAGTAGGACAGCATACTGAAATAAACCCTCTGATACTGAAAAGGCTGTGTTGCCTTTTTGCTGGCTTCAACTGTTTCAGGGATTTGACAATGCTGCTTTGTCACATCTAATGTTGTCAACAATTTTACCTTCTCCAATTTTTCATTTGGTTCATTTACCCTAAGCATTGCATAACTGTCAGTTTTTGAAATACACTGTTCATTTCCCCTAATTCATTGCAGAACCGGATTGCTTCTGTGACAAACTGAAATGCTGCCAGCCCAGCTAACTGGAATTTTGTAAATAATTATATCTCACTTGAAAATATTAATATGATTTATATAGAAATGTGACACTGCCAGTCCAGCTATCTGGAATTTTGTAAATAATAATTTGTCATTTGTGAATATTAAAATGATCCATAGCCTCGTCTTACAAATGTAAGAGAACTACATGTTATCTGGATATTAAACTACTGGTGCAGATGTGTGTGTTAAACTGTATGTTATGTACTGAGCTTCAAGAATGTAACCACACTGTAAACTACTGGAAAAGAACATAAATGTATTTAAACTATATTAATGGTAGAAGTTGGAACATACAGAGTTAACTTGCAAAACTTCAAGAAAATAAGTTAAACGTGTTTTATGATGTGCTATAAAAAGTTAGTTTCAATGCAGCAAGCAGACACAATGTCTAGAGCAAGGAGCTTTCCTATTGTCTTGAAAGAGAAATAATTACTACGTTTCAAACGTAAAGTGTTTTTTATTGCTCTGTTACATCCTAACAGCTGCATATCTGAGAGGCAAGTATTTTTGACACAGAGATGTTGGTTTCTGTTAGCCTGGGAACTGAGGGCAGGTGACAAAGAGTGATATCATCCAGCTGACCCAGCAGTAATGTTTTGATATTAATTTGGGAACTCTCTCACAGAGTGTGCATTTTGTATTTGTCTTTGGATCTGACAACATCCTCTCATCAGCACTTGCCTTGCTAATATTAAGTAACTAGATTACAGTGATTTCTCTTAGACAGATAGGAATATAGTAAGATTAGTTTAGATGTTTTCTATATTTGAGACTATCCTGCAATGTTGTTTTAAAATATTTCCTGTGATTCTGAATTCTGTAGTCGCTGTGTTGAGTTATTGAGTATTTTCTTATTCTTTTATTATTTATTATTAAATATATTTAAAACTTTTAATTCTGGTTGGCACCCTTTGGTAAGGGCCTTAAGCAGCTGATAAGGGTCGCTGGTACTACTTTATAGTCTGGGCAGAAGGGGGCATAGCTAGTAAACCTGTGCCAGCTTTTCCCAGGTGTGTGTGTGTGTGTCAGCTAAATGGGCAGGGACACGAAGCACTGGATAGAGAGAGAGTGCTGGGAGGACTTGGCTTGGAACCCTGGCTAAGGACTCTATTCTATGGCTGTGCCAGTGGGGAGTCTTATTGGGGATCTGGAGGAAGAGGGAGAAACCAGCCCCAGACTGTGATCTCTGGGTGCCCTTAAGGGAAATGTGTGTGTGTGTGTGTGTGTGTGTGTGTGTGTGTGTGTGTGTGTGTGTGTGTGTGCGTGCGTGCGTGTGTGTGTGTGTGTGTGTGTACTTATCCTCCCAATGTGCACATTCCTCACTAGTGCTAGGGGTGAGGATTGAGGCTCCTTGATTACTGGGCCAGTGCAGGGATGTCACATATTAACTGTTTGGCAGTGGTGGGATACCCACATCGCGTATTAATTGGTTGATAGTGGTGAGACAGCCATATCACATATTAACTGGCTTGTAGAGGTGTGGATATTGAATTCCTGTAGCTTGTGTACAGTGATCACTGAAGGTGCTTATACTCAATCAGCCATGCAGTGAACATTCAGAGTTCATATCGCAATTTGTTTTTTTTTTGGTAGCTTAGTTAGTCAGGGAGAGCAGGCAAGCATGTCAGCAGAGGAGTATGGCAAGCTGACAAGGAGCCATTTGGCTGAAATGTGGCAGGCTAAAGGACTGGTGCATGCCAACCTGTCTAAAGCAGACATGATTGCAGCTTTAGTCACAGCTGCAACAGAGAATAGCAACTAGGAGGACAATCAGACTGGCCATGGAGATGTACAACTCTCAGAAAATGGACAGCTCAACCTTTCCACAGAGGACTTAAAAATCCATCTGGAGTTAAAGAGACTTAAGTTGGAAGCCAAGCGTTTGGAAATAGAAGCAGCAGACAGACTTAGACATATGGAAGCTGAGGAGAAGGAGAGGTACGGGCAAGATGAAAAGAAGATGCTGACTCTTCGCCAGAGTCATGGAGGTAATGGGGAGGGAGTAACATAAGTCAGTAAATTTCTTCCACAATTTACAGAGGGGGATAATTTTGAAAGTTTCATTCATATGTTTCAGAGGGTATGTAAACAGTATAATGTTGACCAAGGGCTCTGGGTACGGTTCCTGACCCCATTACTTCATGGTAAAGCTGTAACTGTTCTTTTCAAACCATCTAATACTGACTGTATAAATGATAATGTTGTAAAGAACTGTTTGCTAAATTTTTTTAAGTTAACACCTGTAGCTTATAGGAAAAAGTTTTGAGAGCAAAGATGCAACTAAGCACTTATTTTCATAGATGGGTGAATGGATGTCAGGTCACCACTTTTGAAAGGCTGGCAGACCTTTTGGTGAGGGAAGAATCCCTTAGCACTTTGCCTGAGGACATGAGAATCTGGTTAGCTGATAGACAATGCACTACTGTAGATGTGTAGGGGAAGAAGGGAGACCTATATGTAGCAAGAAGGGCATCACTGCACAGGAAAGGGACACCCAGTGCTGCTCATGGTTCTAAGGGAACCCATGGTGGCCAACCCAGACTGCCCCAACAGAGTCCGCCAGTAGCAGGGAAAGCCACTAGTCCAGGACCTAGGGTTAAATATATTAAATGCAACCAGTGGGGCCATGTATCATATAGATGTTCAAGGAAGGAAGGTGGGGAACAAAAGGTGGAAGAGCCAGTAAGTGGAAATGACAAAATGCCAACAGTAGGTTGTCTTGAGACAACAAGGGTACCAAACTACCACAAGAGATTATATCCTACCTTAGTGAATGGGAAAAAGGTCATGGCTAAGAAAGACACAGCCTCTGACCTAACAATTGTGAAGCCTGCAATGGTTACAGAGGAGCACTACTTGCTTGGGCAGTCTATTCCAGTCAGAGCTTTAGGAGAGACCCCATTCCAAATACCTTTGGCTGGGGTTCACCTTTTTTGGGAGAGTGGAAAAGGAAGCCAGCAAGTAGGTGTGTTTGAGGATATACCTGCAGATGTCCTGATAGTGAATGATTTCGATAATGCAGTAACATATGTGCATGCAGTTACACACAGTCAGGCTTGGAGACAAGCATGTGGGTCTGGTAGCCTGGGGGAGATCCAGACAGAGTGCATGCTTGCAGCCAGGACTGGTGAGGTGGTTACTTCAGAGAGGGAGCTACCCTGCAGCAGTGAGACTGAAGGTGAGCCACAGCTGCTTGTGGGTACTGATGTTCCCTTGGACAGAGTGACTACAAGGGCAGAGATAAGTAGTAGTACCCAGGCTGACAGTGAGGCACTGCTGTCAGAGGATACCAGACTTCCTGTGAAAGGGGAGCTGGGAAGGATTACAAAGAGAGGGTTGAGATAGGCTCAAGTTTCAGACCCTAGATTACAAGGCCGGGAGAGGTAGCTAGTGAGGCACATGTTTCTCAAGGGAAGGGGGAATCTGTATACTGGAACAAAGGGATACTGTATAATGAGTGGACCCCTGAGGGATGGCTAGAGGGTGAGAGAATACAACAGTTGGTAGTGCCCAGACCCTACCATCTGGCACTTCTAGCCATAGCCCATGATATTCCCTTTGCAGGTCATAGGGGCATAAAAACATACAAAGAGACGTATTATGCAGAACTTATATTGGCCTGGGATTCCCAGTGATGTAACAGGGTACTGCAGAACCTGTGAGCATAGGTGCTGGAAGCTGTTGAAGACTGGGGGGGCGGAGGGTGAGAGAGGCACATGGTGATCTAAACAGAGCAATTCTTTATAACTATTTAGTACCACAACATAGGTTCACTTGGAGGACATTTTAAGCTTAGCCAATTCCCATTTGCTGCTTGAATTAACATTTTCTGGTTGGTCTTACCTATCCCATGGCTGATAATTGTATATTAGCCCTAGTGAGAATAACTGTGATCATACCATAGATAATTTGAGGGGACCCATGTAAGGGATGCAGCATTTAGGAACTGTATCTATCCATTAGTGGCATGAGGGGCAATCCTGGAGTACATTTTCTATTACCCATTCTTAGATCCAAGTTGCATTTGAATATGGACAGATGAGCTTTGTTTTATTTTTATGGATAGTCTGTTCTGGAACAGTGGTAGCCTCTGTGATATATATCCATATCTCCACAATATTCAGTTTAGATACCTGGACTGAGTATTTCTGATGCCATTTGACTTGCTTATGTTCAGTAGGTCCATCTGTATTAGTTCGGAGGATGCCTTGTATGCCAGACATGTCACCTCTAAGCACTCTGTAGGAGCCTGAGTATAGTAATAAATCTTTGAGGTGGTCCATGCAAGACCTATTGTTTAGGACTTGTATCCTTTTAGTAAGGTATTATTGGAGGTATTCCAATTGTTGCATGGGGCTGGGTAGATACATGCCAAAGTTGGCATTATACAAAATAATTGACCTAATGAGAGCTTTGTAAAGGGGGACAACAACGTCTCTAGATCTAGTCACAATCAATTTGTTTATAAGCTGTGCAATATAGAAAGGCTTTCTTATGATTCTGGGCACATGTTGGTCAAAAGTTAGGTCACTGTACACACAAGTTCCCAAATGCCAAACAATTGGGTTAGTTCTCGGAGGGCATTGTCATGATTTTGACACCAGTTGTTGTTTGGGACAAACCTTCCTGCATGATGGTTAAGTCATTTAGGGATTCAATAACTGCTCCTAGCTTGCAGTCATCTCAAACTTAGCTGGCCAAAGCCCTTTGGTATTTCCTTTTATTTTTCAGATGTATATGCCAAACAGAAAAAGTCTCAGCACTGAACCCTGGGGGACTCCATTGGTGACTGGTGTCTTCCCCTGTTTTGATCCCCTGCATCCTGTGAGCAAGCTGGCAATCCAGCTAGTGATGCAAGTGCTTGCTCCTACACTATTCATCTTTTGTACTCCAACTGAGTAGGGGATTGTGTCAAAAGGCTTGGCCAGGTCAAGGTAATGTGGTGTGAACTGTTTTACCTTCATCCATTGCTTTGGCAACAAGAGTAAAGCTTAAAATTTGCCCATGATTGTGAGCCTTTCACACTTTCCTCTGGGCTATTTTCAAACACATTTTTAGGGCCATGCATAGATGTATGCATTCCTTGATTCACCTTCCTGATTGTATTAAATTATACTCCTTGTATAATACAGCACCAGTTGTTAGAATGTGTTTTAAAATTTGCAGTTTTGAACAGTCCTCTAGTAAGCAATGAAACAAAATGTATGAACCAATAATGACAAAACTACCCATTTCAGAAAATTTCAACCATAAAAGGCCACTCAAACTTCTTTCATTACAATCCACCAATATCAGTCAATATGCAAAATGTCTGCAGAGGTCAGTCATCTAAATAATTCCACATTAAAGGGATCTCTAACTAATGAAGACATTGCTGCTAGGAAACAACTTTATATTTCATTTTCATCTACAAATAAAGTGGCTGTTGCCCTTGAAGAATAAATTGCCTATGTTAAATTAAAAAATGATAAGCTAGTAATATTGCAATAGGGAATGGATGGAAACTGATAACAGGTTCATAGTTACTAGGTAACTCTTCCAAAGGAGGCCATTGACAGGACTGCAGCATCCATTCCCTTTAAAGTACAACACAGTACAGTATCAACGATCATCTGCACACTGTGGGAGTAGAACCCACAGCCTTCTGCATCAAAAGTAAAGCTACTATCTGTTGTGCTACAAACAATGCAAACAGACTTGGAATAAGCAGCACTAAACTTCTCTTCCCCTGCAGCTCTCAGCTACTTGTATTTTTTTTAATTTATTTTAACATTTGTTTACCAGGAAAGTCAGACTTGGAACAAGGCCAATTTTCAGCAGAGGCCCAGGGAGAAATGCTCCAGATGCATATCTTTGTAAGATGGGAGGAAACCAGAGCACCCAGAAGAAATCCACACAAATACAGGGAGGACATACAGATTCAATACAGAAGGCACTCCAACCAAGAATCAAACCAGAGAACCTCTTGCTGTGAGGTAACAACAGTACCACTGCACCATCCACTTAACACGACTAAATCTCTCAATTTCACAGCAGAAGAAATATGGAAAAAGCCAAAATGTATTTTAAGTGGAAAAGGCCCACAACCAGGGACACATTTTAAATACTGCTTGTATAATCTTAGAAAGTTGCTAAAATAGTGTTTTGTGTTACCGTGTGTTTCCAAAAAAGACAGGAAGACTGAAGCTTAAAGTGCTATCATTATTTAGTGAATTCTGTTCTCACTGATTAATCTAGATGGTTGAGCGTTATGGACTTAACTCCTTATTTTTTCTCAAGACCATGTAATTTTTCATGAAGTATACAACATGTAGTCTGGTGGAAATTTTGTTAGGTTTCACACAGGTGAGAGCTAATCATGTCTTATTGAATAAAACCGTAAAACACTGGGATGAACCTTGAGTGACTGTGTGTGTGTGCTGTGGGGGAATTATTTGGCAGTTCACATAGGCAAGATGGTACAGTAGAGAACAGTGGAGTAAAGGGAGCATTAATGTAAATCTATATGTTAATATTCCTCACACAATTACAACCACTACTATGCACATGAAGGATAAGGAAAGATGTGTGAAGTAAACACTCAAAATACTGTGGTCCCAGCAATACAGCTAATTTTTACAAACAAATAATATAACTGACTCAGAAGATGCCAATATGCTCACAACTAGCAAGTACAGTTGTGTCAGACAGTTCTCGGTATCCCTCATTACTGACCTCAGATATTAATGAAATGTGGCCATTTGTTTCTACATATACACACATATACACACATACACACACACACACACACACACACACACACACACACACACACACACACACACACACACACACACACACACACACACTTCATAGAGGATCCCAGCAGCAGTTTCATAACAAATAACAGACCCCAGCAGCAGCTTCATAACAAATAACGAGCCAAGCAACAGTTTCATAACACATAACGAGCCCAGCAACAGTTTCATAACAAAATAAATGCATGCATGAGTCCTCCATTGGGTCCTAAAACAGGTCTTGCAGCTATAAAAGTGGGGCAGCGCTCCCTAACCCTTACTCTATGGTTCCAGCGCCTATGCCTGTGAGCAGTGCCAAAGGGTAGGCAAGGAAGGAGACAAGGTGAAAACTCCTTTGATGCCCTTGCTTGTGATTGAGGAGCCATTTCAGAGGGTAGCTATGGATATTGTGGGGCCTCTGAGTACCCCAAGTTCCGCAGGGAAAAAGTATATCCTAGTGGTAGTAGATTATGCTACCAGATACCCTGAAGCAGTGGCTTTGTCCTCCACTGAGGTAGAAAAGGTGGCAAATGTTTTTTTAGAGATTTTCAGCAGGGTAGGTTTCTCATAAGAAATACCAACGGACAGGTGGCAGTTTCATGTCAGACCAGCTGGCTTGTCTGTGGAAGTACTGTGGGGTGAAGCACCTAAAGACCACTCCTATCATCTCTAGACTAATGGTCTTGTTGAGAGGTTAAACTCTACACTCAAGTCCATGCTACGGGCAATTGCAGACCTGTTTAAGAGGGACTGGGACAAATATTTGCCCCATCTGTTTGCTTACAGAGAGGTTATAGACATAGGGTGAGGGGACCTCTAGATTTGATTTGAGATGATTGGGAGGGTGAGTGTGAATCCCACAAGGAGTCTGTTGTAACATATGTCCTAAACCTCAGGACAAGGCTGAGGGAACTCATGGGCTTGGCCCAGGGGAACCTGGCAAAAGCCCAACAGCAGGAAAATGTATTGTATGACAGGAATGCTCGAGCTAGAGAACATGCATTAGGGTAGCAGGTAATGGATGTCATTCCTGTCAGACACAATAAGCTGCAGGCAGCTTGGGAGGGACCCTATTAGGTGATAAGGAAAGTCAGTGATGTCAACTACATGGTAGAACTGCTAGGCAGGAGCAGAAATTGGGACAATGTTAACATGATGAAACATTACCATGATAGGGAGGCCCTTGTGCTGAGTATTTGCAGTGAATGGCAAGAGGAGTCTGAGGGGAATCTATGGCTACAGGGAGCCAGCCAGGAAAATCCCCAGATTACTATGGTGGAGGCCTAGGGTTTCAGGCATATGATGGTACAAGTGCAGCATAGTACTGGGTGCAGCAATGTCAAGGCAGCTGGAATCTCAAGACAAGGAATGGAGAAAGGTATTCCCAAATAGGCTCAACCCTCTCAAGCAACATTTCTCAAGGGTCACTTGAAAAAACTAGCTTGAGTTCTCATGGGGGAGAGAAGTGTGACAAACCAAAATGATGCCACCCCAGCTAGCTAGAATTTTGTAAATAATTATATATCACTTGAAGATATTAATGTGATTTATATAGAAATGTGACACTGCCAGCCCAGCTATCTGGAATTTTGTAAATAATCATATGTCATTTGTGAATATTAATATGATTCATATGCTTCTCTTACAAATGTAAGAGAACTATATTTTATGTGAATATTAAACTACTAGTGCAGAAATGTGTGTTGAACTGTATGTTATGGACTGAGCTTCAAGAATGTAACCACAGTGTACCCTACTAGAAAAGAACAGAAATGTATTTAAACTATATTAATGGTAAAAGTTGGAACATACAGAGCTAACTTGTAAAACTTCAAGAAATAAATTAAAATTGTTTTACGATGTGCTATAAAAAAGTTAGTTTCAGTGCAGCAAACAGACACAATGTCTAGAGATAGGGGGTTTCCTATTGTCTTGAAACAGAAATAATTACTAGGCTTCAAATGTAAAGTGTTTTTTATTGCTCGGTTACTTCCTAGCAGCTGCACATCTGACAGATAATTATTTCTGACACAGAGATGTTGGTTTCTGTTAGCCTGGGAACTGATGGCAGGTGACAAAGAGTGATGTCATCCAGCTGACCCAGCAGTAATGTTTTGATATTAATTTGGGAACTCTCTCAGAGACTGTGTATTTTGTATTTGTCTTTGGATCTGACATTGTCTCATCAGCACTTGCCTTGCTAATGGCAAGTAACTAGATTACAGTGATTTCTCTTAGAGATAGATAGGAATATAGTAAGATTAGTTTAGATGTTTACTGTATTTATTTGAGACTGATCTGCAATGTTGTTTTAAAATACTTCCTGTGGTTCTGAACTCTGTAGTCACTGTGTTGAGTTATTGAGTATAGTCTTGTTCTCTTATTATTATTAAATATATTTAAACCTTTTAATTGTGGATGGTTTGTTTAGAGATATTTAAGCACTTAGGGTACTTGCATATGTATTTGGTGACACTGTATGGGCCACTCCTAAATAGCCTTCAATTCTTGGTCATACTTACCATTTGAATAATAGTAACATTACACAGTAAGATTTGGCACCCCTTGGTAGGGGCCTTAAGTAGCTGATAATGGTGTCTGGTCGCAGCTGCTACTACCTTATAGTCTGGCAGAAGGGGGCATAGCTAGTAAACCTGTGCCAGCCTTTCCCAGGTGTGTGTTTGTGTATAAATCAAATCTCAAAGTGTGTGTGTGTGTGTGTGTGTGTGCTACTTGGGCAGGGACATGAAGCACTGGTTGGACAGCTTGGAACCTTGGCTGGGGAGTCTTACTGGGGATCGGGAAAAATCAGCCTCAGACTGACTGTGATCTGTGTGTGCTCTTAAGGGAAATTGTACTTTACTGTGTGTGTACTTGTCACCTTCCCAATATATATGTCCCTCATTGGTGCTAGTGTTGAGGATTGAGGATCCTTGATTACTGGGCCAGTGCAGGGGCATCACAGCTTCATCAGGCTTTGGGACCAACACCATGGGGCTGTTCCAGTCACTTTTTGGCTCATCTGTCATCCATGTCTTAATTATTTGCAATACCTCCCACACAGCCTTTCTTCATGATGCTGATATTCTGTAAGGTTGTAAATTAATGTTTCTTTCTGGTGTTGAATCAGATCTGTTCTACCTGGTAATTCTGGAAGTGTCTCTGTTTCTTAATAGAAAGACTCTTACTTCTTGTTTCTTCAACTTAGTTTGTCATTTATCTGCACTTCAGGAACAACATTCAGTTTTCTTTGTCTGCCATTTCCATCACTGTTTACCAATATAAACTACAGAGCTCTGCCCTTCTTTCCACAGTTTCAGAATGCACATCTGTTCTAGCCTGCTTAACACTGTAGTTTACATTATTTAATTTTCTCCTATGTCAAAAGGACCTTGCCATTTAGTTTAATTTCTTCCTTTTGGTAGTGAGAATGAAACTAACACCTAAAGTCCAGCTTTGAATTCCATGTTTTTTGCATTTCTGTTATACATCCCATATTGTTAAGCCTGGTGATTTCCAATTATTCCTGTGTGAGAGGCACTTTCACTACCTCTTCCAGTCTATTGTATAAGTTGGTGGAGTGTTTTAGGACACTTAAATGGCTAGGGGATGTGTCTCTTCTTCCCTGGTTTCACCAGGAATATAGAAAAGTTGTGTAAAATCTTACCATAACCATAGATGTCCTTCTCTTCCATGTTGCAGTATTCTGCACATATGGATTTTCCTCTCTTGCTACCTGAACGTCCAGCCAGTATACAAAATATTTCAGTTGCTATATAGTGTATTGACAATTGTAAGGTTTTGTTAGGACATCTAGATCTTGTCAGGACTGTGGGTAACAAGCCTTTGTTTACCTACAAAAGCGTGGCCAACATAAAAAAACATTCTTGAAAGTGACAAGGTGGACAACTTTCAGGTTGGACTTGAATCATTTGGGACCTTCCCCTGTTGTCATTGTAGGCAATGTAGATACATTGCCAGTGCTAGTTCAATTGAGATTAAACATCTAAAAAAGACCATTTGGACTAAGGGCCATTTTGACTGTAACTCTAGTCATGTAGTTTATGCAGCTTTGTGCCATTCCTATTCCTGTTTCTATACTGGTAAGACTATTAGAATTTAAGTAGAAGGGTATATGAACATGTATTAGCCATTACGAACAAAGACATGACAAATGTTTTGGCATGGCATGCAACTGTTTGTGATAATTTCAAGATGTTTTCCTTCTTTGTACTTGATAGAGTGACTCCTGAGGTATTTTGTGGTGACTTTAAAACCTTATTAGAATGCAAACAAAGTAAATGGCAAATGTATTTAAGTGCAGACCAGTTTCCTGGTCTAAATGAGACAATCAACATTAAATGTTTTTTACAAATGCAAAGGTTATGATGAGAAAAGTTCATTTGAATGTGCATTTATAAATATACTTTTTTGTATATATATTTGTTTTACATACAGTTTTATATGTTTTCTTATTCATTTTATACAAGTATGTTTCTTTAACTAGTTGTATTTAGAATTATTTATTTTGGAAGCATTTTATTGGTTTATATTGTCATATGATGTGTCTTTTTTATATAAAAGTGGTGGTTTTGTGAAGGGCATTTGTTTTCTGATGAAGTTCAATATTAAACTGAATGAAAGCACTAAAATACCTGATGTCTGGTTCTTTTCTGTGTGGCATTACAGTATCTTTGGTTTATTCACCTAGATAAAGCACACATGGTGTATGTACCAAGATCCACACAAAAGAGAAAGCCCAGAACAACAGTGGTTAAAATACAGAGCTTCCACCTGAAACAGCAAATATCAAAGTTATGGCAGGATAAGAAATTATTGAAAGTTGTAACACAGCAGTGCTTGCAGCAGTAACTGTTCATGCCCTACAAAAGCCAAAAGAAAGAGTTTTATTCCTGTTATGAAGAGGTGTAAGGAAACAGTACATAAACTCTTGTTTAAAGAATTGCAAGACATAAAAAGATTCCAGTGGGAAAGTGATGGTCAGAGTGATTCAAGCATCAAAAGTCTTTGGGACAGTCCTAATAAAAAGCAGCTGCCAGTATTGCAGGATGAAAGTATAAAGGGAGAAGTGTAATGTATAAATCCCTCTGGCTACTAATTTGTTTACATGACATTGTGAACATTTGAAAATAAAGTGAAATAAAGTATATAAAAGGTAAGAATTTACCTTAATTAGTTACGATTAAGGTTATATTGACAAAGTCATATGATTATTTTCTGCTGTAGAAGTCAAAAAATTATGTTTTTCTAGGTATAAAAACTACTTCTGGTATTTGGAAGTGGATTTGCTGGAAGTGAATAAAGGATGAGGGTCTTTTTTTCTGCTTGAAGGGTAGAGGTGTTGAAAAAAATGTTACCTTTGTGATTGGCTTCAACTGGAAACACTGGACTAACCCTAATCTATATTCCACTGCAATTGGCTTAAGCTGGAAACCCTGGACTGTCTACTGTTTCTAGAGCAGTGATGGAGTTTGTTTCAGTATTCCTAGACCAGGAGTTACAGGTTTTAAACACTGTCATTCTTAAGAGCTCCTTTCTGTGTACCTAAGATGGCAATGCTGTCCAAGAAACTGCTTGCTAAAGCATGTTTATTGTAGTTGAATACCAAAAATGTATCTATACATCACAGTTTAAACATTCAATATCAGACAATTTAGAAACAGCAGTTACAGCTTTACCATGGAGTTGGGGGGGGGGGGGGGACCATACCCAGAACCTTTGGTCAGCGTTATGCTGTTTACATACTCTTTCAAATATATGAATAGAACTATCAAAATTAAAACCCACTGTAAACTGTGGATGAAATGTACTGACCTTTATTGCTTCTGGGGTTCAGTTATTCCCTTCCTCATTACCTCTATGACCCTGGCAAACAGTCAGCATCTCCTTCTCATGTTGACATTGCTTCACCTTTTCTTCAGCCTTCAAATGCCACAGTCTCTCTGTTGATTCTAATTCCAAACGTTTGGCCTCCAGTTCAAGTCTCTCTAACTCCAGACAGATTTTTAAGTCCCCTGAGGAAAAGGTGAACTGTCCTATTTCCGAGGGCTGCAAATTCCCATCACCAGACTGGTTATCCTCCTGGTTGCTGGTCTGAGCTGCAACTAAGGCTGAAATCATTTCCTCTTTAGTCAGGTTGGCATACACCAGCTCTTTGGTTTTGCATGCCTTGGTCAACTGGTTCTTTTGTCAGCTTGCCATAATCCTTTGCTGACAACTTTGCCTGCTTTCCCTGACTAAACTAAACTAACAATAAATAAATAAAACTGTGGTGACATGAAACTCTGAATGTTTACCTTGTGGGTGTCGAGAATACACACACCTTCAGTGACAACTGCCTACAGGCTACAGAAGTTGCATTAATATCCACACCAATGCTCATCAATATGTGAGGTCCCATCTCTGGGCCAGTAAACACGAAACCTGAATCCTCGCCACTGACACTGGAGAGGGATGTTCACTTGGAACAGAAATAGATGCACACAGTATTTCCAGATGCAGGTCTCTTCATCAAGCACAATTTCTCTTAAGAACACACAGGAAAACACTCAGTCTGGGGTCTGGATTTCTCACTCTGTCTCCCTCAGGTCCCCAGTAAGACTCCCCACTGGTACAGTTATAGATTGAGTCTTCAGTCGAGTGTCCAAGCAAAGTCCTCCATGGCTTTCTCTGTGAAACCAGTGCTTTGTGTCCCTGTTCCAAGCAGCTGACATACACACACACTTTTCTTTGAGATTTGATTTTCACACACACACACACACACACACACACACACACACACACACACACACACACACACATACACACACACACACATACACACACACCTGGGAAAGGCTGGCACAGATTTACTAGCTATGCCCCTCTGCCCAGACTATAAGGTAGTTACTGCCACCAGACACGCCAAAGCCAGCTACTCTAAGACTCTTACAAAGGTGCCCAATTATACTGAGTAAAATTAATATTAATGCAAATGGTAGTGTTTTGACCAATGCAGTAAGGCTTTCAGGAGTGTCCATAGAGTCACCAAACAAATAGAAGCACTCTCAAAGGTTAAAATATTCTCTAAAGGACCAGCCACAATGCAAAGTTTAAATATATTTAATAAGAAAAGAACATGAAAATGTAAACCATCCATTTACAGTAAACACCAGAGTTTCAGTCACAGGAAATATTAAAATAACACAGATGTATAGATTCACACAAATACAGAAAAAGAGTACTTAACTAATCTCATTATATTTTCCTGACTGATCTCAAGAATTATTATTCCCTGGTTCACTTACTACAGCAAGGTAAGATGAAATAGGGAACCTTCTTTGTCAGGTTCCAAAAATAGAGTGCTCTGAGACTCATCCATTATTATAATATCATTACAGAGCTAGCTTACAGAATGACATCACACACGTCTGGTCAAATGACTTCTAATTCCCATACTTCGAAGCTGCGAGAAGTTAGCACATGTGTCAATACCCACACATAGAGCTTGCCAAGATCTGTTGCAGCTTCTAGAAGTCATAAAACAATTTCAAACATCTACCCTTCCAGAGCAGCAATTAGTTCACTGTTAAGGACAGTACATAAGTCTTCCTAGTACTTGTTTTCCCAGACATTTTTTCTCTGACTGCAATCAGAATTGTAAGATACAATCTTTATGGCCTAAATTAAATAATTTAATTTCTTACTATTTTTCAAAGTTAGCTGGACTGAGATTAACCTCTTCTCTTCTGGTATCCTATTTACAACAGCACAGTCTGATATAAATGTATATTTCTTTTCTGTCCAGCAGGGCATATTGTTAATGCATTTTTAACAAAAGCAACTTTACAAATACATTTTCAACACAAGCATCTGCACAAACCAGTTTGATATACAAATGACATACAATTCTTTACAAAATTCCAACTAGCTATGCTGGTATATGTTACACATCTACTGCCCTACTTCTCCTAGCACAGTTGGCAATACTTCACATCATCACACAATACATTTGTGAGTTTCAGTGCATTTTCAAGGAATGTGAACTTCAAGGGAAGTGAAGTTTGCTGTTGCTCATAATAAGGTTTTCAATATGCAACTATTTGTTTAGCAAATGTCAGCTGATGTTTGTGCTACAGAGTTTGAAAGCAGAGTTGGTAGCACAACAGGTAGCATACTTGCCTTCGGGGCATAAGGTTGTGGGATCTACTCCCACATCATGTAGATGGATTGCAGATACTGCAGTGCATTTTAAGAAATGGGGGTGTTGCACTCCTGAGTGCGTCATCCTTTAGATGAGATGTTAAACCAAGACCACATCTGTCTGCATTAATGGCAGGTGCTGTGAGATCTTTTAAATCCACCTGCGCTACCAAAAAGAGTAGGGGAAAGTTCCCCAATGCCCTGACCAAATTTCTCCTAGTAGTATAAATACAATCAAGGATATTCCCTGAAAAGATGCTACTAGCTTAGTGGGACTAATCTGGTCAACAAAGGATATTTTAGTTAAAAGTTTTAAATTGAATCTCTCTGCCTTCTGTTCAAAAGTAAAGAAAAATAGCATGTACATTGACAGTTTTGAGAAGTGTTTATGGTAAATGGGGAAGAGAGACAAGTAATGGGACATCAGAATGGCTGCTCCCTTGCCTAGAGCTCCATTTGACCATGATCTAGCTCTGTGTCATGGGGAGATAGAAAGCAAATAAAAATGTATTTAAGTAGTGCAGATATATAGTTATGCATTTTTGTGTGCAATGCCTTTATCCAGTGAAAGGTTTAGCTTACATTGACAAATGCCAGATGAGAGCTATAGATCCACCCTTGGAAGATAAAAAGAGGGATTTTTCGTTTTATTTACATGCTGTATATAGTTCTGAAGTTAATATTTGTTTTATTGGAGTTGAGAGGTTTATTAAAAAGAGAACAATCTCATCAAAAATGTTGAAGCGTATAATTAAGAAAAGAGAGCAAGATAAAATAAGGGTAGTCTGTCAGCTAACCAAGATAATGGTGAAGATTTTAAGAGGAAATGTGCATTTCATTTTCTCCTTACCTTCTCTTTACACTAAATTGCTTTGTAACGAAGTGTGGGCAAGAAGTTGAAACATTTTGTTAAGCTTCTTCTCATACAATTCTAGCTATATTTTCTTTTGCTCTGCTCAAAGTGTCATCTTCCTACTGAGCCTTTTTAAGTTTATCTGGAGTTTATTCATGGCCACTTTGTCATGAAGTGGAAACCATAAGGCACTGCCTCTTGTACTACCAAGACAGACATTTCTCAGTGTCTAAATCTTCTCCTAAGAACTCATACTAATAGTCTTTAGGGTCAGTTCTTTCTTTACTTTATTTAATTACTCCTATTCCTTATTTAATTGCTCCTATTCCTTTCCATTGTGAAAACTGATGCATAGAGCCCTCTTTCTTTTGTGTGGTGTTCATATATTTTGGCACAGCAGTAAAAGTTATCTTGTCTCAGTATGCACTACCCACTCCTTTTTTCCTACTTTTCTATGGAAAACTGACATCAAGTGAATGAACGGTTTACTACTGTTTGTGCAAACGGCATTCTATCAGCTGCAATGTGCCAAAAAACAGAACAAACACACAAGCAATTTTGCACCAGATAGTCGACTCCACTTATGCGAATGCACGACTGCATTCGCATAAGTGGAAATAGACTATCTGTATGGAGATCGTGGTACAGTGGGGAGTGGAAATTCATCCACATCCCCACTGTAGTGCAATCTCGGAGTTAGATTATATAAGTAGGGGTGTGTGGGGTGCAGGGGGGTTTGCCCCCTGCAAAAACGTGATAGCTGTATAGGAGTTGGATTTACATCAGCTCCTATATGGCTATCACATGGTGGTTTCAACAACAATGTCGAGTCAAATGCGTTGAGCATTTGGTTTGGCATTGTGAAAGTTATTTTATTTTACTTTTGGTATTACCACTCATTTATTTGAATGGAAAATGTTTTTCCTTTCGAATAAACAATAGTAAACTGAATGAACTCCTTCTCCTCAATTTCTTTTTTTCTGCCAGGTGGTTCTCCCTATGCAAAGTATTTATCTTCAGGTTTACTTTTTCCTTACTCACCAATATCTGTTGTCCAGTGCCTTTCTTTATTGGGGATTCTAATTTACACTGACAGAAATGATCTTGGAAATCTGACCAAGTCCTATTTTTTCATCTCCAGTGAAGTCTTTCTATCCATTAAAATTTTTCCTTCTTAGCATTCACCTGCTCCTTGGAATTCTCCATTTCTGGGGTTTTCTATTTTAGCTCTACAGAAAGTTTAGAATTCCACTCTGTTCATTTATTTTCCATACTTCTAACTTCATGCCCCTTGAATGTACTGTTTTAGTGAAGGACTCCTTCTCTTCAGTTGTGCTAGGCATATACAATCCCTGCTCAGCAACACTTTCAGCTTAAAGTATTTTACTGTAGAGCCCCATTCTTCTAGTGCTGCTGGTCTAGCAAACTGCTCTGCCAAAGGTAAGTACTGACATATTGTTCCTCTCGCTCTCTCTCTCTCTGTATACTTAGCAAAATGTCTGTACCTTTATGGCTTTCTAACACTGCACCTTGATCTTTGTTGGATTTGTGCACTCTTATGAATACGTCTGGTGGCTGTTACCCCTTCTTTTTTTCCAGGCTAGGCAAAGGTACATTGGTAGGTTTATTGAGTTGCTGGTTTCCATCCCCCACTGATGAGGTGGCATATCAAAAGGATAACATTCTTCCCATTACCTCCACAAATGCTTGAAGTGAGGAAAGTCTTTCCTCTAATATCAAGTGTTAAATTGTCAACTACAGCAAAAGAATGAATTGTCTTTCCAAACACAGTTAGCATTTCTACTTGTGTGATTGGATACTGTTTCTTATCTCCATGAATACAGGTAACACCAACTGCTTTTTAGGAAGGATGTTTTCTATACAGACAGTCCTTCTAGTTCCTGTCCACCAATTAAGACATCACTCAATTAATTTTGCAGCAGCATGATAGCAGAAAGCTATTCTGGTGGTTTAATTTAATACAGTCCATATGCCCAATACCATCAGTGAAAGTTTTTCATAAAACAGTATGACAATTGCTCCTCCGGGTGCTCCGTTTTCCTCCCACATCCCAAAGACATGCTGTAGGTGGATTGGACACTCTAAATTGGCCCTAGGTGTGAGTGTATGTGTGTGTGTGCCTTCTGTGGAAGGTTGGGCGCCAGGCTGGCAACTCGACACTGTAAAACTCCACTGCCAATCATGAGTGGACAGGTGATCCGCTGTGGCGACCCCTAACCGGGAAAAGCCGAAAGAAGAAGAAGTATGACAATTGCTAGTACATAAATCAAATCTAGCTATATAGGCTCAATTGTAACATTTAAAAAAGAGTATGTGTACAGCTGATAATTTCTGTTTGTAACCAGAATTTGACACATATTCTGTTTTAGTATGTTGATCCTCAGGGTCTAACCATAATGTAAATAAAACTGTTGATGTTTATCACATGTAGATCATTAACCTGTTGAATGCATGTTATCTCAGTGCTTGTGGAAAGTTCTGAAACTGAAACAGTAAGGATCAGAGAATGTGTGGAATTACAATAAATGTTCCGGTAACTTATGACTTTTTCAGTAACTTGCTCAATAAAGACAAGACCAGAGTTAGGGCACTAGATGTCTAAGGTGCTGAACACACAGTGGAGTACTTAAGGACTGGTGCATTCAGAACCTCATTATAAAACAACAAAATATACCATTTCACAAAGAGGTCTGGGCAAGCTTAAATAAGAGGACCAATTACAGACCCAGGAGATCAAAGAAGTGCTGAGAAGTCATATTGATACTGGGTCTAATCCACATGTAGTAATATTCTGACACTGGGTCCAATTCACATGTAGTAACATACACCAAATCATCCATATAGACTCTTCAAAATTAAAGGTTTTACACTCATGAAGTGCAACACTCGAGACTAGACAAACTGAAGGAGTTACAAGTGCTCTATTATAGGCACAGTCTACAGACAAGTTTGCTTGCGAAAAGCTGAGAAGCGAGTTCACAACTTTTCACTGAAAATTCTTCACTGTGATGAGTCTATCCACTACCCAGAATAGTTCAGCAAGTTGATTTTCTTCAACACATCTTTCCAGGCAAATAACTGCCTTCTTACAAGAAAAGCACTGACTGGTATTTGAAACAATGCTAGTCTAGTGTTAACAAGCCCTTAAGGAGACAGAAATGTCTTCACTGTCACTCCAGCTTTCATCATATCTTGGACTGGCTACAGATCTCAAAATTATCTCGTACGTCACCCAGACAAATAAACACAGAACATACATAAAAGAGGGATGACTTGATCTATGACTAGCATTACAATGTTACTATATTCTCTAATCAACATAGTCCTATCATCTGCATGGTAGTCCACTAAGAAATGGTTAAGGGCTGAAGACAGTTCAAAGCTGACAGCAATACTTAAATTAATCTATTCAACCAGACCAGTTTCAGAGGGAATAAGAAGTGCAGTTTAAAGCTGAATAGGACCATGTGGTGGACTAACTGAGAGACAGATTCCATCTCCAGTGTATGAAGTGATTCTGCCAAATTGAAACATAAAGACTGACTGTCACTCGAACAAGCTTTAATTTTTTTTGTAACAGACTCAATGTTTTTGCAAGAACCATAAACTCATTATTGGCCCAGATGTTGGAATTACTAAAAATAAGTCAGTCTAGGTGGACTGGTACTATGTCTAGCTGGAAATTCATGAATCCCAGGAAGAAGTCACTAATTGGGTGTACAATAAAGGAGAAGGAACCTGCATTGTGTTCCTGCTCACATAATGCAATGAGAGCTGCTGGCGTCTCCACCACGAACCGGGACCACATTCAAACTTTTTAAAGTATTTTGCTATCCTCCCACTGGTATCACATCTAAGATGCTACATTAGGGAGATGCTGGAGAGAGCAAGTGCTATAAGGTGTGCACCAAAACTGACATTCAAAGTAGTGAATGCAAACTCAGCATCATGCAGCAAGCCATCAACAATACTGGTCTGGTGTAGACAGACTTTGGAAGAGAATGCAAAAGAAGAGGACACTCTTAAATGATGTAGGTCCCAGCTATCATCCTAGGATACAAAATAAGCTCTCTGTATACCATACAAGGCAGGGTATTATATCTAATAACCTCCTTCTTGGGCAAAAACAACTTAAAACCAAACCACAACCTGTCACTAAAAGCCGTTATGTGGAAAACACCTGACATCTATGTATGATACACGTAACTGACAAAGTGTTTTCCACATAATGGCTTTCAGTGACAGGGTATTATATCCTTGACATATAATTTTAACCCTGGGTATCTACATGTCACCCTAACCTTCACCTATAAGCTCCATTCTCAGGGCTCATTTGAAAGTTACATATGTCTCATCTCACTTCTGCTCCTCAGAAAAAATTTCAAAAAATTCCAAAGGATGTTTTAACTTGTAAACCATGGAGGAATCCTCAAGGGTACAAAAGGAGAAAGTAAGATTAGGAGACACCTATCACAGACATCAACCATTTCTAAATCAGCTGATGAAATGGGATCAAAGACAGTTACTGGATAAGTCCTGATAATTTTAGAACACAGAATGTTGTGTTATCTGTACATTCAGAAATAACTGACAAAGTAAGCTGTAGCACATCAAGAATAACTGAATTATAAATATTATTATTAAAGATCGGTAAATATAACAATAAAAGTAATGACTGAAAAACATACAACAGCATCAGTTACATTACATAAAGCTTTTGCTCAGTCTTGTAAGAACAAAAGATGCAAGCAAGCTAGATGAACAATGTCAGAGCTCATCATCACAGGGAAAGCAAAAGGTGCCCTTAACTTATGATCCCAGTGTGAGTAAGGCCTGCCATATAAACAAGTTTCTTTATGTAGCCAAGATGGCAGTCAGATCTGTAAAACCTCCCCAGGTCTGCCTCTCCACAGGAGGATGAAGTTCACACTGTGGAAGATGACCTGGAGGGCTCACTGGTGGCCAACGTAGCCACCTTATGGAAGGGTTGAAGATCCTACTCTGAAACTTGCCTGGAGGGGTCATCCTTGTCTGCCAGCATCAGGTACAGTGTATGGTCGTAATCAAGGTAAGCCAGTATCTGCATGCCTGCACTGGGATGCTGGAGCATCTCCACGTGTGACTGATAGATTTGCATGGCCAGGCAATACCATCCATTGGTCCACTGGAGGCAGGGCCTAGGCTACACATCATGTCAACACACTGGAAACTGACATCTAGGTGGGATGTCCATTGAGCCAATCAGTAAAGCTCTCCATGTTCCAACTTATTACCCAACATGGTATTTCCCTTCTGTGTGCATCACTCCTCATACCATATTTGTAGTCCACTCTTCCCCATCAGCAATTCTCAACCCTCTGTCTTTCTGCATCTCTTTCCACTGTCCCCTTCCCCCTTTTGTTTCATGCCTCCCTTGTCCCATTTTTATACTTGTCTGCTTTTGCTACCTTCCCTATCCTCTTCTTCCTCTCAACATATGTTCATTGCTACCATCTCTAGCTATCCATCTTCAAAAATAGAAAATGGGTACATTCATAGTCCTTGTATGTGTTTCTCTGCTTTATCTTGTCCCATTTCTGGCTTTCCTATTTTCACCTTTCCTCCTTATTTATATGATGAAATATATTGGTGCCTTGCTGTGCTAGTCTTCGGTGTGTTGGTCACATTGCCTGTGTTGTAGCTATGAGGTGCTTTAATGTGCATGTAAACACACATAGTAAAGGGCACATCACATCAAAAGACCTCTCACTTTGGTCATGTGACCATCCAGAAACACCAGACAGTGGTACTGATGGTCAATACAGACTGGAAAGCAAATAGCTTAGCGTATAAAAACTTTGTTCCATGCTTTCATCTCAGCAGGACGTCTTCAAAACAAACAATATCAAAGCAACCATAGTAATATACCTAGTTCAAAACTCTGTGAGCCAATAAAAAATCCAAAGCAATGAATCAACTAAAACCACACTTAAATTTTAAAGCAGCCTGCACTGCAAAGTAGAACTGTCAGGGAACCACAGAAAATGAATTAAAATTTCCTTACAGTAAGTTTCCTATATTTAAGAAAACATTTGATGTTAATTGCATCATTTAGACTGGGCTTTTTATCAGCCCCTAACCTAATCTGCCAAGCAGTTTCCTTTTTTTCCACAATATTCTTATAATCACCACCTCTGGGATCAACAAGCACTTCTTCTAAAATGGAAAACAATTTTTTGTATATATTTTGTACACTCTGTATTATGTTTGTATAAAGCATTGTTTGAATCTTTGCTCTTAATACTATATATATGTTCTCTAACATGCTCCATTAAGGTATGAGTAGTCATCCCCACGTAATATGAATTACAACCAATACATAACCCTATGTACACTACTCCCCTACTTCCACAAGAAAAATGACCAGGTACTTGTATAGTGTGTTCCAAATGTGGTAGGGAAATGTATGGTCCTTCTGAAATAAACCTATACAAATGACAATGACCACATTTAAGCATCCCCATTTTAGCATCCCCAATGCACTTGTTTGCCTTACCACTACGTCTTTCAAGAACATTTTTAAGACAGTTTGTATTTCTGTACACAAATTGGGTCTAGGGCCTAAGATGTTATGTAAGTCACTGTTGCCCTCACAATCTTCCAATTCTGAACAATTTCTCTTATACCTTTACAATCCACTGTCATATCCAAATTACAGGCAGTACTGTTAGTAGATCTGCTAGTCTCATTAACTTATTTACTCACAAAGGGATATTTAAGTATAGCTGGATAAAACCTCTTATCCAAAATGTCAAGTTGCAGGCCATTAAGATAATCCAAATCATAACCCCCATCTAAAACCATAGAGGTAATTCTAAAAAACTCTTCTTGCAATTCTGACTGGGAAGTAGTCATCCGGCAAGCCCAGAGGTACTGTCCCTTAGGGATATTCTTTTTGATAAAGAAAGGATGGCAACTTTTAAAATGTAAGTAACCATTCGTAAAGGTTTCCTTTCTATAGATCTTACTATCAAAACATCCAGAAACTATATTCCAACCAAGACTGACATCTAAAAAATTAATCTGATGTCCACAGCCACTCTTGACAAATTGCAAAAAAACAGACCTTGAATTAAGGTCATGAAGAAATTGTTCATAAACACCATTATTAGCCTCTAGAACAAAAATCAGGTCATCTACAAACCTATGTATAGTATATAATGATCTCAAATTAGAGAGAACAGCAACCTTCCACCAAGCCATGACAATGTTTGCATAAGAGGGGGCAGCAGAAGACCCCATAGCTACCCCCCCCTTACATTGTCTGAAAAAATGTCCATTGAAGATAAAAAAAAAAATGGTGTTCCAACACTATTTCCAAAAAACTACTCAACCCCAAGGTTGGAATACGAAGAAAGAAATTCCCTAACTGCTTCCACACCTGTTTGGTGTGGAATACAAGTAAACAATGAAACTACGTCCACTGTAAAAATAATATGTCTCTCACATGTGTAGGAAAAAGTAGAAACAAACTCCCTGAATCTGTCCAGGAAGTGCCAAAAGTCCTTCAAATAGGACCCTAGTCCTTGTACAACAGGATTTAAAAAAGAATCTATAAGCAAAGCCAAACCCTCTATAGCTGAATGTGGTGCCGAAATTATCGGCCTAAAAGGAGGATGGTCTAAAGACTTATGAGTTTTGGGGATGCCAAAAAGTGTCCCAACCCTAGGTTTTTCCACTAAACAAAAATTGTATGTGTTAAGATCTAAACTTTGATTCATAAGTGCTTCATAAAGAAATGCTCTGATATAATGAAAACTGTGGTGAATTTCCCCGACATTTACTTCTATATATTCTTCAGGATTACTAAGTAACTCAAACATGGCAACATTGTATTGTTCCACTGTCATTATCACAATGTTGCCCCCCTTGTCACATTTCATGTATCTTAGGTCATTTCTATCAGCCAACTTTAATAAGGCTTTATATTCAGGTTGAGTCAAATTGTCATACCATCTGCTACCAGACTTTTTACTATTCAAAAAACAATCAATTTCCTGAATACAAACTTCCTCAAACACTTTCAGTGTTTGATTCAAAGCCGGGGTATAACAAGATGGTTTACATAACCTAGAGTTAAACATTTCAATGTGATGTAAAAATTAATTTAAATTAAGTTTGCAAACTGTTTGAAATCAATTATAGTTCTGGAAAAGTTCGCCTTTTTAGTAGGAATGAAGTTGAAGCCATAACTTAATACATTTAACTGGTGCTCGTACAAAAAACACCAGATAAGTTAATAAATGCTGAATTTATTATCAAAAGGGCTTACTGTTCATCATTTGATGATTCGGAGATAATTAAACCTCTCACCTTCATGTTCCGAGTCCAAAAAGTTCTGTTCTCTCGTTTCAGCAAAAAAGCCGTTTTTTTTGAACGTGCACCAGCTACATTTGCATTGGAAGAGGCTGAATTGCTTGTTGTTTCATTGGTAACTGAAATTTCTCCAGTTTCTGCCTCATTTTCATATTCTCTGAAAGAAGGATGTTTGATTTCTCCACCCTAAAAAACCTTGTGGCCAAGTTAGAGAGCTGTGATTGGTTGACATGACTAGTAGCCCAGCGTGGTCTAGTAGAACTGTTCTTATGGACCCATCCACCTTTCTTGGGGGAAACCAGGAGAGTTTTCTTTAGTAAAACCCAACTTATCTTTTTTTATTTTGACTGTTTTTTGTCTCTGGAACAAAGCTGGTATAGGCAACACCTTCCTCATAGGCATTCACATCCCTCAAAAGTTCATGTTTATGCTCAATAACTTCAACTTCATGTGTTTCAACTTCTTTAAGAATTTGATCAAACACACCATCAGCATACAAAGTTCTTCACCAATCTTGGTGATGTCCTGTTTCAATAAGCACAGCTTCTTGTTATTATTATCTATGAGAATTTTAAGCAACTGCAGACCTGCGGTATTTAAAAATGTGGCAAGTTCATTAAAAAACAGGTCAGTGACAATAATACCATTAGGGCATTTGAAGAACCTTAAGCACTTTGGAACAATTTCCAACTCTATACATCTGTGAAAATACCAGATTTCTAAGTCCAAAGGCCAGTATTTCTTTAACAACCTACATAAATTGTCACATTTATTATTGAATTCATCCATCCTGGCCTTAGTAATTTTATAATCAGGCTTTAAAAAGGGTCAGATCGAATATCACTATACTGAGCAGGTTTAATGCTAAGATTTGAAGGCATACCATTTTCTCCAGAGCCACTAGAGGTATGTAGGTCAATCACTGTTAAACGCTCGTCGTCAGGACTGGAAATTGGTTCAGATTGTACAAAATATAAAAAAATGTTTATTTTCTGTTTTAGAAGATGTGCCTACTAATCACAGAGGTGGTGATTTTAAGAATATTGTGGAACAAAAGGAAACTGCTTGGCAGATTAGATTAGGGGATAATAAAAATCCCAGTCTAAATGATGCAATTAACATCAAATGTTTTCTTAAATATAGGAAACTTACTATAAGGAAATTTTAATCATTTTCTGTGGTTCTCTGACGGTTCTACTTTGCAGTGCAGGCTGCTTTAAAATTTAAGTGTGGTTTTAATTGATTAATTGCTCTGGATTTTTTATTGGCTCACACAGTTTTGAACTAGGTATATTACTGTGGTTGCTTTGATTTGGTTTTTATTGTTTGTTCTGAAGAAGTGCTGCTGAGACGAAAGCATGGAATAAAGTTTTTATACGCTAAGCTATTTGCTTTCCAGTCTTTATTGACCATCAGTACCACTGATTGGCGTTTCTTGCTGTGTATTTGGACCTTGGTTACATGCATTATCAGTTTCATGTGACCATCCAGGCACTTCAGTAGCCCAATAATTAACATTACCACAAATTATTATATAGACCTTTCTCCAGCATACCAGCACTGGACATCAAACATAGCTAATAACTTTGGATTGCATCATGCTAATCCATCTGCATTTTTTAGCACAGCACCACAGTGTTACTGATCTTTCTGAACACCTCCTCCCACCATGTCTTTATACCTGGACTTATCAACTAAAGATTTTCTGTATATGATGGTCATGGCATCTGAGATATCTATTAAAATATTTCTAGTGGTCTCAGAAATATGATTCTATATTGCTGTGTACTACCAGTAGTCCTAAATAGCTACTTGGACACTCTGATTTTTGACATTTGGTTCATAGCAAACATACTTTTCACATTTTTCAGGCTTACAAACTAACTATATCATATGACTTATAGTATTAGTTTTTTTTCTATGAAATAAAAATAATATTCTTTTCTCAGTAACAAGTGACATTTTCTGTTATTTAAAACATACAGGAAAATGTACATCTTATTTATTTACTTATATTTATTTACATTTGGTTACTGGGTTAAAGCACTGATCAGAGGATGACCTATTGTAGGCTCAGTCTGGGTTACAAAAAATGTAGCAATTACAACCAACAGTGGAACACACTGATAATACAAACTAGTCATAAAAAAAGAGGGAGACATATTATGTACAAACTTTACACCATGTTGAAGTGTACATTTTACAAGAGGAAAAGGCGAATCAGAGGACAAGCAAAAAAAGAGTGAGAAGTAGGTTAAACCTTGGAAACTGTAGGGGGTAATACAAGGTGCTTATAGAGGACAAAGCAAGATATAAGTCAATGCAAATACCCAGAGTTCAAAGAGACAGATGACGGTGAACAAGGAGAAAGAGAAGCTATGTACATACTTACAGGAAGCGGAAACATAGTGATAACCAGTAGAGCAGTGGTATAAATGGAGAGATATGTGAGGAAATTAGCCTTGTGAAGGGTAGTACAGATTAAGTGACATCTATCTTGCATTCTGACATTTGCATTTGTATTGCTCAGATACTGTTTCAGTTGGGGCTTGAACTTAGCGTAGTTAGTAAACTTGGTGAGATAGTGAGGAAGGGATTGCTACAGTTCTAAAGTGAATATAGAAACTAGAGTCAGAGCTATGTAGTTTGAGAAATGGTAACGTTTCTTGCTTGATAGAGTTTGGAGAGGAGGCTCTATTGTACCCTGGCTTTTGAGGTTGTAGATTTGGGTATTACTGATAAGTTTCATTGGAAGTGGAGAAGGGATGTCTTGATGGAGCAATTTGAATAGTTGGGAGCCCAGAAGTAGGTTGGATCTGGCTTGTATGGAAACCACTTTGTCTAGGAAATTTTTGGTGATGTGCCATATTTAATTACACAGGCATGTAGTGTCAATGCATTTTTGTTAGATGAAGTGGCAGACAAAGGTAAGTCATATTAAAGTTATGCCAACAAGACATCTTTCCCAATGACTGCCCTAGCTGGTGATGAAAGGAAATTAGATATTTTCTAAGCCAGAGAAGAATGTAGAGGATTTTAGATCTCTTTTTTTTGAAAATGCTCCTGAAATTTAGGATATTGGTCAATCCAGATAACCAAGTATTTGAATGACGTGATGGTCTCAAACGAACCAAGAAGTCTATTGTTATACTCTTGACAAAAGTGCTAAATTGGATTGTATTATAAAATTTCATGTTTTATCGCAACTTTTGTGTTTTGGTATTATTGTGGTGATTTCATACTGGTTCCACTGTGTTTTCCAATGACGTGATGGTGTTTATAAAAATGTTGTGTTGAAAAAAGCTTGAGGGGCTGAAAACTTTGAAAAGTCTCTTCTTAGCACTAAAAAGCATAGCTTTGAGTTTTATAGGGTTAAGGAACAGGTTTCTGGAGGAGAGACAGTGGTTTAGGTAAAGAAGAAGGTCAGTTTGTAGTTAGGTTTTGATTACGTGTTGTACTGATAACCATGGCATAGGCATATAGGAGGAGGTGTAAATTAGGTATGTCAAGTGATCATTTATTTTTGAAAATGAAAAAAAGAGTATCCGGGCAAGTATCGGTCCCTGTGAGACACCTGAATGAGTGTAGGCAGCATGTGATAGAGAGAAGCCAGTCTTCAAGGTAAAGAATGTGTTAGTCACATAGTTTATTTGTTCTGACAGACATATATGTTTGAGAGTTTGATGTATGCTTTCTCTGACTGCTATGAATCTCAGCACACAATGAGCTTATATTTAAAAAATAATCTTGATGGTATTACTCAAATGCCCCAAACTGTCAAGTATGACTAGATCCAGGTAAGGCACAGTTAAATGATGAGTTCATCTTCCTGAAAACAGTTACTGTATGACAATATTTCCCAGACTAGTCCTTGGACCCTTTTCAGTCATGAATTTGGCCAGAGCAGAAGTCATATTTTTAAGATTTCATTCTAATACACACTGCAATGTTTCCTTGAATAGGTTCATAGGTTCATACTAGGCTATCTGCCCAAGGGCATTTATAAACCTAGCCCATAGTTTTGTGGCTTACGCCACCCCTTTAGTTTGGAGAAACTATGCCCATTATTTTACTGTGCCTCTGTCGAGCAGTGACATTGAGGTAACCCCTGGGGTGTATCTGTGGTCTCCCATCCATTGGTCAAGATTCCTCTTGAACAAGGCCGGCGAGGTGCTCTGCCTCACATAAACCGGGATTTTGTTCCATAGCATAGGGAGTCTTTGGGTGATGAATCTATCCCTCCAGCACGTCCTATTAATAACCGTGTCGAGGTTTAAGTCTCCCGCCCTTGTGGCTCTGAGGGATCTAGATTTTTTGAGATGAAGCATGTTCATCAAATCTGGGTTTGACATGGCCTTGTATGTCAGGCATAGGTCACCTCTGAGCAAGCGGTAAGCAACTGAATATAGCTGGAGTTCTTTCAGTCGGGCAGCATAAGACAGAGTTTTGAGACCCTTTATCCTTTTGGTGAGGAACTTTTGTGGCCTCTCCAGCTGCTGCAAGTGTCGGGTGAGATACATTCCGAATGGGGCATTGTACTCTATCATTGGTCTGATGAGTGATGAGTATAGGGAGACTATGACTTCCCTTGATCTAGATGTGAATCCCTTCATGATAAGGTGGGCAATGTAGAAGGTCTTCCTAACTACTTTAGCAATATGAGTGTCGAATGAAAGGCTACTGTCAACCTGGGTTCCCAGGTCCCTGATAACTTCTTCTGTGATCAGGGGATTGCCACCTATATGGTAGCTAGGGGTAACCTTATTTTTCCCGAAGGGTATGACTATGCATTTCTTGGCATTTAACTTTAGGCCATGGCTCTGGCACCAGTTATCCGTTTCTGTGAGACCCTTCTGAAGGATATCTGTGTCGGATGTGTTTTCAACTACGGCGCCCAATTTGCAGTCATCTGCAAACTTTGTCAGCCATAACCCTCCTGTGGTTGCTTGTACTTCAGAAAAGTAGATGCCAAACAAGAGTGGGCCCAGGACTGAGCCCTGTGGGACACCACTTGTGACAGGCTTTGAGTCTGACATGGCGCCAGCAACTCTGACCCTGTGGGTTCTGTCACTCAGCCAGTTTGCAACCCATCTTGTGATGTATGGGTTGACATTTAAGCTGATGAGTTTTTCAATGATACCCGAGTGGGGTATTGTATCGAAAGCCTTCGCCAGGTCTAGGTAGGCTATATGGACTGCCTTACCCTCGTCAATGGCCTTGGTGACTGTTTCGAAAAAGTCAACCAAGTTTAAAAGGCATGATCTGCCTTTGACAAAGCCAAACTGGGTTGGATCCAAGGTCTGCAAATTCCCTATGTCTTTATTTATGAGATCCATTATGATCCTCTCCATGGCTTTGCAGATAAGGCTTGTCAAGCTAATGGGACGGTAATTTCCAGGGTCGGTGGAGGCACCGCCTTTGTGGAGTGGGACCACAGTCGCTGTGTGCCACTCCCTGGGTACGTATCCAGAGGTGAGACTAAGATTAAACAGCTGTCCTAACTGTGGGTTTAATTCCTCGTTGAGTTCATGGAGCACACAGCCGGGGACACCATCAGGTCCCATGGATGCTGTGTTCTTTGCCTTGGAGAGAGCAGTTCTCACCTGGGCGTTAGAGATGTTTGGGGGGCTACAATCATTTGGTATGGATATCTCTCCTTTAGGGGGTGAGGGGGGGAGAAGTTTGCACTGAACCTGTCAGCCAGTATGTTGGCAATGTCTGTAGGATCAGTAATCTTCACATCATTTTGAACTAATTCTGAGCATATCTGGGAGTTTCCTCCTAGGTTTCTGACATAGCTAAAGAATGCCTTATGGCATGGAATCTAAGAACTTGTGTTATTTAATAATGTAATGGTGTAGTTTTGTATTCTTTATTGATACACTTCAAATCTAAATCTATAAAGTTGTGCGTTTAAGTGTAGCAATAAGGAGCAGACCTCCCAACTGTCCAAATTTTCACAGAATGCCCAGATTTTTGTTTCATATTTTTGGTCTCTTCCTCAAAAAAGTTGTTTTTCTGGCAAATTACTGAGGACTGAAGTCAAATAATGGTAGATATCTGAGCTTCAGACTTCATATCCTTCAGAAAATGCATGCCAACTCAAAACTTGTTATTCCAACTTTTGAAGTTTATAAGAGCAATATTTAAATTCTGTCCCTAATTTTGGCCTTTGCCCCTCATTATTTATGGCTTGGTCTGTTTTTTCCTATGCTAAAAGGTTTACAGGTATGATAAGGAGGTATACTGAAATGACAAACACATTCGCATCTACAGTTAAATACTAGCAATTAAAGGTATGTCTGAGATGTGCATTGTTAAAACATCCGATGAAAGTCCCCATTGTGAATACCGGGACCAAGGCAACTAGATATAACACTAGTTAGAATACAGTGCGTGACAGAAATGATTAAACTTCAGGCACTGACAACATGCTGGAAGTATGCAAGCCGTTTAGTCCCAGGGTGGCACTGAACACAGTTATTTAGTATAACAGCAAAGAATGCGGCAACCAAAAAGGTTACTCAAGGACAGCTAGATAATCCTACTCAACCTTGCAGTTAGCTGCCAGATTTAATGTCTGCTGAACTGCTGTTGGTCCCAGAAGAAACGGCAAAAAAACAGATGCAGCCCACCAAACACAGTTAAGACTCAGGTTATATCACTATTAACAGGTCTGTCATAGATCTAGTTCAGAGATCAGCATACAACTGTAGTGGTGCAAACAGGCTGTGAAATTGCGAAAAGCATTCTAGGATCCAGACAGTAAAATTAAACAGGTGAACCCAGGGAACCAGAGAACAGTATCTGCGAACACTTCTCATGATCAGTAAAATTAATTAAGATTAGAGTAGGTGGCACAAATGTAAGAGTGATTCAATTCAAGCAGGGTCCTGATGGCAAATGAGACAGACAAAAACACAGATAGGCTTTCAGATTGTTTCTTTGGACCTTATCTGATCACTGGTCTATGGCCATGCTTTCCCTGTTCCCACAGTAAGTCACTGTTAGTACCATAGATCCATCTGTGCCAAGGTCAAGTAAAATAAAAAAAAAACCTAGAGAAACACTGTTTCAGAAGCTAAGAGCTCATTGGTACTAATTCATTTTTATGATACCGCACTCGGGCTAATACCATATGGGCACAACAGTAATTATAAAAAAAGAAAACTGACAAAAGGTTATGCACTTATGCATTACACCAGGCAGGAAGAAGAGAAGATAACCCAGAGCAGGTGAAATCAAATCACAAGTAGGGGAAAAAAATAGAAAAAAATGTTGCTGTGATGTGACTGCTTCTATTATCAAACCCAGTATATTGGTGCACCTGGAACTGACTCCAAGATTTGGGACTATCAGCAGGCAAACAGAAGAGTGGGACAGTGTGCCATTTTATTTTGTAAATCAGGATGACCCAGCCATACTGGGACACTTGACAGCCATTGTCAAAAATCAAAGATAACTCACTTACCCTTGAGAGATAAATCTATCAGGAACCTAATGTATGAAAGAGACAAAGCATGGAAAACAAACCACAAACAATGCACTCTTTCTTAAAAAAATATAGGAATATAGGAACAAATGGCAAAGTTTATTAGACAAACCAAACCAAATTACTACATAAATCTTTAAAATAAAAGCAAAACTAAACCTTCTAAAACATGATAAACAACATGCTGGGAAAATATAAGGAGCCTGTGAATAATCCATTAAACTCATTAATAGATTTAGGCATGGCAACACATTTGTCAGTCATTTCCAATCTGTTATGGACAAATACTTAAGTACTTCACGAAATAAAACTTTTAACCAATCCACTCAAAACTCCTCCAAAACTAATTTCGTCTTCAATGAATTTCCATACAAACTACCAAAAATAAGAAGTTATGTACTCACCATAACGTTCCATCTGAGTAGGTGGCTTCATTTGTCTGCAACCTATGGGTCTTGGATCCGATATCGGATCCGAGCCGGCAACTATTTATACAGCTATGGATCCGAGCTCCTAGCTCCTCCCCTCACCCATAATCCCTTGACAACCCCAAATGACCTCAGATCAAGTTTGTTTGCCCTCCTATATACCTGAAAAGGTATTCCAGCAGGAGAAGGCAGGAGAAATACCAACATCTAACTCTTCTGAAGGCCAGGGGGAAGGAGGGGGGGGGGGTTGCAGACAAATGAAGCCACCTACTCAGATGGAACATTATGGTGAGTACATAACTTCTTAATCTGGAGTAGGGACTTCATTTGTCTGCAACCTGTGGGACAGAGTCCCCAGCTACCTGAATCTTGGGCGGCCATCATGGAAGGATGTTCCGGAGCACTGCGGAGCCAAAGGATGCTCTCCCTCTGGTGACGATGTCCAGTTTGTAGTGGTTAATAAAGGTATGAGATGAGGCCCAAGTGGCTGCTGAGCAAATATCATCCAAGGGGACTCTAGATCTGAATGCAGCAGAAGTAGATATGGAGCGAGTGGAATGCGCACGAACCCTTTGAGGTGCGAGCCTCCCAGAAGTCTCATAAGCTAGAAGGATACATTGTGAAATCCAGTGTGATAAGGTGACCTTCGAAACGGCTTTACCTAAATTGAATTTGGCAAAGGAAATGAACAGCTGATCAGATTGTCTGTGACCAGCAGTCCTATGAATATAGAAACGCAGCTGTCTGTGCACATCTAATGAATGCAGCTTGTATTCTCCTTTATTTTGATAATTAGGGAAGAAAACAGGAAGACTGATGGACTGATTGATATTGGTTTCTGGGGCCATCTTAGGTAGAAAGGATGGATTGGTCCTGAGGTACAATCTATCCTGATGAAAAACCAAGTACGGGGGTTTTACGAAAAGAGCTTGAAGTTCCGAAACTCTTTTCGCAGAAGTGATGGCTACCAGGAATGCTGTTTTCCAAGACAGGTATTTAAGATCAGCTGAGGCAGCTGGTTCAAAGGGAGATGCAGTCAAGGCCTGAAGAACAAGCGATAGGTCCCAAGGGGGTATGGCTTCTTTGATAGGGGGCCTGAGCAGAAAAGTACCCTTGAGGAAGGTTTTACATAATTTAGCTGATATCAAAGGACCTGTCTCGTGTCCTACGTGGTAATGGGAGATGGCTGCCAATTTTACCTTGACTGTCGAAGAGCTAGCCCCATGCTGAAAAAGTCCGGTAAGGAAGTCCAAAACGGATGTTAGCGGAGCAGTGAAGGGGTCCAGATTATGATGTCCCGCCCAGACTGAGAAGCGCTTCCATTTACTGTGGTAAATCTTCCTGGTGGAAGGTTTATGCTCTGCCACCAAGATGGCTTTGACTGGTGAAGAGATACCGGGAGTCCTCATTAAGAGTGGAACTGGAGCAGCCAAGCTGTCCGCTTCAGGCTGTCCATATTCGGGGTCGGTAAGCCTGATGGGTGGGAGATCAGATCCAGGCTGGGATCCAGAATCCAGGGAGGATTCACCAAGTGAGACCACAGGTAAGGGAACCAAGTTTGTCGAGGCCAGAATGGGGCAATGAGGATCATTTTGCTCCCCAACCGAGAGGCTTTCTGTAACATCTTTAGCATCAGGGGTAGAGGAGGATAGGCATAAAGTAGACCGGGCAGCCAAGCATGCACTAGAGCGTCTCTCAGGGATTCCCCTGGTGGGGGAATCAGGGCGAAGAAGTTGTCGCATTTCGTATTTGAGGGAGAGGCAAAAAGATCGCAGCAGGGTTGCCCCCATTTTGCAAAAATCTGCTTCGCTACTCGGGAGTTGAGAGACCACTAGTAAGGGGAAAGGATAGTGCGGCTGAGTTTGTCCGCCAGAATGTTGGACCAACCCGGAATGTGTGTTGCGATCACAAAGCAGTTGGTGGAGATCGCCCATTCCCACACTCTCATGGCTTCTCGGCAGAGAGGGTAAGACCTGGTTCCCCCCTGTTTGCTGATATACCAGACAACTGACATGTTGTCCGTCTGTATCGCAATAGTTCCTACGGGAATAAGGTTGTGAAGTGCTTGCAACGCCAACAGCACTGCCCTCATCTCCAGAACATTGATATGCAGGGAGGTCTCTGTGTCATTCCATGTGCCTTGGACTGTTCTGCCTGAGCAATGCCCCCCCCACCCGAGGCGAGAAGCGTCCATGGTCACCGTGACGAGAGGAGGTGGAGCGCAGAAGGGGCGACCTGTATGGAGGTCTGGAGAATGAAGCCACCATAACAGGGCCCTCCTGCAAGCCTTGCTGATAGAGATAGGGTGATTGAGAGGAAGAAGCTGAAAGGACCATTGTACTTGAAGGGTCCACTGTAGTACCCTCATGTTTAGGCGAGCGCAAGGAAGGAGTGTAATTGCTGCTGCCATAGAGCCCAGTGCCCTCAGGACCAATTCCGCGGGTGGAGTTTCTGACTGGAGGATGGCCCCGCACATGTAAACTCAGATTCTGTAGTCGTTCCGGAGTGAGGTAGGCTCGCAGACTTCTCGTATCTAATCTGGCCCCTATGAAGTCTATCACTTGTGTCGGAGCAAGGGAGGATTTGTCCGTATTGATCGTAATGCCTAACTGGGGGGCTAGGCAAAGAAAAAAATCTCTGGCTGAGCAGAGTAGATGCCTTGTTGGGGAGGTCAGGAGCCAGTCGTCCAGGTACGGGAAGACCTGCATTCCCTGGAGTCTCAGGTGGGCCGCTATCACTGCTAAAACTTTGGTGAACACCCTGGGGGCTGTGTTGAGGCCAAAGGGAAGGACCCTGAACTGATAGTGACTAGCTCCCAGCCGGAAGCGGAGAAACCTCCTGGATCATCTGTCCATTAAAATGTGGTAGTACGCATCCTTGAGGTCTATTGAGCACATCCAGTCGTTCTCCCGCAAGAGGGGGAGAATGGATTGAAGAGTGACCGTTCAGAATTTTTCCTTGGTTACCGACAGGTTCAGGAGGGAAAGGTCTAGAATTGGTCTCAAGTCTCCCATCTTTTTTGGCACCAGAAAGAACCTGGAGTAAAACCCTAATCCGAGCTGGTCTGGGGGACGGGTTGGATGGCTCTTTTCTCTAGCAGCTGCAGGATTTCTGCGGCTGCAGCCTCCCTCTGAGCGGGTGGTACATCGGGGAGGTTTCTGAGTCTGGGGACATGTTGCATTGGGATTCTGTAACCTCTGGATATGATACAAAGCACCCAGCGGTCTGACGTGATGGACTCCCATGCCGCCAGGTGCCTCGAGAAGTGCTCCACTCTGGAGGCAGTCGGGCAACCCTTCAGGGCTGTTGTGTGGGCCAATCAGAGAAGGATTCTCTGGACCCAAAATTTCTCGGAGCTCCTCTGCCACAGAAGGACTGGCTGTCCGGAGCAGGTTGGGAATGTTGCGATTTCCGGAACCACGTCTTCTTCTGTCCCTTTTGGTTCTTGGAGAAGGACCTCTGGGGAGCAGAGAAGCGGACTCCGATGG
This sequence comes from Protopterus annectens, assembly GCF_019279795.1. NCBI lineage: Eukaryota > Metazoa > Chordata > Ceratodontiformes > Protopteridae > Protopterus > Protopterus annectens. Next base: position 1,196,398,319 of record NC_056735.1, read on the forward strand.
CAGACAACGTCTTCCTGTCCTTCTCGCTCTGGACAAGTGTCTCGCGAACGGTCTTGCCAAACAAGGCAGAACCATCAAAGGGGGCATTCACAAAGGACGCCTTAAAGGGCTCCGCGAAGTTGCAATGTCAGAGCCAGGCCTGGTGTGTCATAACTAGGCCCGCTCCACTAGCTCTAGCGGCTCCCTCAGTGGAGTGGGACAACAGCCGCACAGAGGTGTTGGAAATAGATCTAAGAGTGGCCATACAAGTGGAGTACAACTGCTTGTCCTCCGCTGACATGGACTCTGGGGGGAAAGCAGCGTATTCTTTAATAAGATCTCGTTGCATACTGATGACATGTGCCATATAGTTCAGGGACCTTACTTAGAAGGTCGCTGAACTAAATACCCGCTTCCCAAGGCGATCCATCGAGCAGGACTCCTTGCTCGGTGAATGGTCCGAGGGGCACTCCTGAGCTAGTTCCCTCTTAGTGACTGCCGCCGTCAACATGGCATCTATGGGGGGGACCCTTGCTCCAGTGGGACCAGTCTGCAGGGGGGCTCAAGATCTTATCCGGGCATTTAGGGACTGGCTCCACAGTGTCTGGCCCCACGGCTCCGAGATGTTGGATCCGACAATGGAACCGACAGACTCGAGGGCAGGGTCAGATCCGAAGTACTCAGTACTGTCGGCGCCGACCCACCCCCGGCACCGACGCTGCCCGGCTCCGAGCGCTCTGAACCCGGGAAGCGGGTCGGAGAAGGAACAATCGGAACAAAGAAAGGTGTTGTGCTCCCACCCGAAGGGGGGGAGGCAAGAACACTCCCATCTGCAGCTGGGCCAGGATGAACCTCCTCATCATCCGGTCCAAGTCTGCATCAGACAGGCTGTAGGTTGATCTTAAAGAAGCCACAGAGGCAGGCCTGGAATGCCGCCTCGATGACCTCGATGGAGATTGGATCTCCTCCTCGGGTCCCGGGGAGAAGCAAGGAGATTGGAGCCGAGGAGGAGGAGACATAGAAGCCGTGGAGGGAGAAGCCCGCTTAGCTGGGGGGGCCGAAGCGGAGGCCTCGGCCCTCCGCTTGTGGTGCTTCTCCCTCCGTTTCTCCCTCCTGGCCTCCCTGTCCTCCGGCGCTTTAGTGGGAGTTTGAATCCCGACCGGGGGAAGAGGGGCAGGAGTGGCTACCACCACAGGCTGAGGAGGTGCCATGGGAGGAGCGGAGGCCGAAGCCAAATCCGGGGGCAAAAGTCCCGCCAGGATCAGCTTCGACCTCTGCTCTTTCAGTGCCCTGGGGTTGAACGCTGCACAAATGGTACAGCCCGAGGACAGGTGTTCAACCCCAAGGCACCGAACACACCGAGTGTGGCCATCTGCCGGAGAGAGCTTATGGCCACACTCGGTGCATTTAGAAAAAATAGGCTTAGGGGCCTCTGCCATACCTAAACTAAGGCTACACAAACACACTAGGCCCCAAATGCAATCACACACAAGCACACACTAACGACCAGCGAGGGGAGGGTAAAGAACTAAAAATTTAAAAGTTAACGGGCTAAAGAAAACCTAGCACACACACACCGATTAAACTAGGAAAAAAAGACTGTGAAAAATTCACTTATCTATAAGAAATCGCCAGGAGCTCGCAATCCAGCTGACACACTTTAGAGCGGCAAACTAGATCTGAGGTCATTTGGGGTTGGCAAGGGATTATGGGTGAGGGGAGGAGCTCGGATCCATAGCTGTATAAATAGTTGCTGGCTCGGATCCGATATCGGATCCAAGACCCACAGGCTGCAGACAAATGAAGTCCCTACTCCAGATCTGTTATTAAAAGGCATGGCTCACCATCCACTGAACGCTACTACCCACTTTCCTTAAAAATTGGAAATAGAATCGCATACCCTAACTCTCATAATAAGTAGATACCTTATAGAAGGAGAGTTCCCTTCAATCTAGACTCTATCTATGACACAATGAGATGAAGCTCCGATTGTGACAGAGATGACTCGAGTTCAATTCGCAGCTCAGGTGCTGGAGGACCTGCATGTGGGAAGGAGAATTTTTTGTTGGCTCTCCCATCTGGGAGGGAGGAAGGAGTTTCTTTACTTCTGATCTGACATGTCCCTGAGGATGGGGGCAGTGCCATAACAATGTGTCACATAGATATGAAAATTCAGCATAGAGAGGAGAGCTATAGCTAACTGAGTGTACATGCCATGAACTGCATGACAGCAGTAGCTGCACCCAGTTAGGTCTTACAAAAAAATTCTCAGGTGTGCAGAACAGCATATGTGGCATTGCTGGCTACTCTGATCCAAGTCACTTTCTCTTCACATCCCTCCTAGCCCCAAAAGATAGTGCCAGAGACACAATGGAAAACATTTACCATTGGTGGCAGATTTAGGTCAGACAGAAGATATAGAAAAGGAGGCAACAAAGAAGTTCCTATCAATCTGGGAAGAATACAAAATTGCACCACTACTGAAGGAAGGAGATAAACAAAAGTCGAAAACTACGAACCAATATCTATATTAACCCCCACAATTCAGATTTTAGACAAAGTGGAAAATATATACCTTACATATTTTCTAAGACCCCCACAAAAAGTTTCCATCCCAGACATAGGTTCATAGGTGTTTACTAGGCTAACAACCATAAGGGCCTTTTTAAGCCTAGCTATGCATCCCAAATCTCTGACAAGTTCTGATACCATTGATAAGTGTAAGCACGGGGTTGGGAAATTAAACATTTACAAGCAGGGGCCTGGGAGATTAACCATTTACATATTGCCTGTGTCCATTAGAGACATAGGTGCCAAACCAGGGATGAATTTCCTGTTCCCCATCCATTGGGTTAGGGAGGAACTCTGTTACACATGGATGGGGAGCCTGTTCCATAGACGGGGTAGTCTCTGGAATTCATACCTGTCTCTCCAGCAGGTTCTATTTATATCACAGGCAAGGTTTTAAGTCTTTTGAATGAGTAATTCTGGTGCTGTTTGATTTGTGGATATGCAGGGGGTCCATCAGAGTGGGGTCTGACAATGCCCTGTATACTAGGCATAGAGCTCCCCTCAAAAGCCTCTAAGAGATGGAATATAGGGATAGGGCCTTGAGATGGTCTGCATAGGATAGTTTACTTACTTCCTGTATTCCTTAAGTGAAGAACCTCTGTGGACATTCCAATTGTTGGATATGCCTGGGTTCCAGTTGCTGGATATGCCTGGCACACAAACATGCAGGCAGACCTAGCTGAACTAGTAAGTGATATAACCACAAAATGAGATGCTGGTAAATTAACTGCAGCTCTATTTCTAGATTTTTCAAAGGCCTTGACCACAACAAACCGCTTCACAAGATACAATACACAGTGTGCAGTAAAAACGAGCTACGTTGGTTTACTAGCTAACTACAAGTGACAGACAACTTGTTGGCCTGGAAAAATTATCTACCCTAGAAATTTAAATAAGATATTGGACTTTTACAAGGCTCCATTCTAGACTTTCTACTCTTCACTTTTTTTCATAAATGACATGTGTCAACACATGGACAATACTATGATAACTAAAATATGCAGACAATTCCCCCATGTGTAGCACCAGTGGTAACATTACTGCCTTCATCACAAATACAGCATTCCACTGACATACTCCTCATCTCAGTAAACAAATCCAAGCTTATACTCAATGAAAAGAAAACAAATATCATAATCATCGGTCATACTGACAAAACTATTCCCCTTACAACAACTGAAATAAACAAGTCAGACAATGTTACAGAAATTCAGGTGTCACTATCAATAATAAATTAACTTTCAATGATCATAGTCAAAACTATACACACACACTAGGGGCTGTGTATGTCACCCATCACTAAAAGTACACTAATGAATGCAATGCTGATGCCCCAGATCTCCTACAAGTGCCAGCAGTAACCTGAACAAGTCTGCCCACAACAAACATAGTGCAAAACAGACAGATTACAGCTCAACTTATCAGGAATCCCCACAGCTGCAAAATCCTAATTAAACTAACTGGATTTCATACCATAACAGTACTAAATTCTTTCAGCTTCCATTTACTCATAAAAACTGTCTTTCGGCTTTTCCCGGTTAGGGGTCGCCACAGCGGAACTCCGGTCCGCTAATGATTGGCAGTAGATTTTTACGTGCTGGCTTGCCGGGCCTAACGCACAACCTTCAGCGAAGGAACACCCATTCATGCATGTCGACACACAGAAGATGCTCTGAGAATCAAACGTACAACGTCTAACTGAGAGGCGACAACGCTACATAAATTTATATAATCAACCACATGGCCAGCCTAAGCAATGCACTACAGCACTACTTAGCAAACATACCCTTTAGATCTTCTAACAAAGTTCTACTACACATCCACAAAGCTTGGAGACAGGGTACTATCCATATTTCTAGCTAATGGAAGGAACTCTCTGCCCATTCACCTTTGAAAAAAACAATGACCTCTTCAGCTTTAAGTCATCTTGAACAGCCTTCTTAATCTCCTCAGTATCCTACATACAATGTGGAATTACCCACTCAATTGTTTTCAGTTGGGTTCCCAAATGTAAGTTGTATATTAGTGTTATATAATCCAGTGCAGAGTAATATATGTACTTACAACTACTAACCAAGTAAAATCATCAAAACCCACACAACTATACTCACATTCTACCCTTACTCATACTTCAGACTTGTTGGTACATTCAACTTCACCACTACAAATCACAACATACATCTCACAACCTGACTGCACCTCCATAGCCATTATTTACTTGCTCTTATCATCTAAAATGACAGCTTCACCTATATAACCTACATTGCCTATTAAGAGCTTTGTTGCTTGAATATGCCATTGTGTTATTGTGCTGTTTCAGTTTCTATCTTCAATTCCTGTCCTGCACCATGAAACAAGATAAGCTACCCTACTAAAGCTGGATGCACTCTACCACGGTTGTCTAGAAACAACTGCCTATTCTATATTTTCCCTTCCCCTCTTCTGCTTCATTCTTTCCAGCTGTCCCAGTACCCCCCCCCCACCCATCACAGGGTCCATATCAGGGTCCTCCTTCCTTCCTCGGACTACTCCATGTGAGCAGAGTACAGCATGGATCTTAAAGGTGTCCCGGGAGTCATGACGGCAACTGATTCGGTTACTAAGGGGGGGATAATTTTCAATTACCTACATTTATTTCTCCACCACCCCCACACCTGCATTTGCTGACAATGTCCCATGACTGTTCCCTTCCAGAGACCACACATCCTGTCAGGGAGCATATTTGACAAACTCCCTCCCCCCCTGGATGGACACATCCATCTCTCCCTGCCAGCACTTCAAAAATCTAAACTGCTAATTGAACCTGGGTTGCCTGGGCTATAGTTGGGGATTTATCCCTTTTCATCACAGCACTGACTCCCGGGTATTATTTGCAGCTTGAGAGTCATATCACAAGTACTCATAACTCCTGTACGTCTCCAAAAAGTACAAATCCAGTGTTACCTCATTTGGTCTAAATACCACCCATTCAACTTTCTGCTGTCAGTATATAAAATTGAACTCATGCCCTTTTATTATCTTTTGCAAATATTAAACAGAAACTTTATTGTTTTCGTATGATGGACTTGTAATTACCAGTTAGTACTCCATTGTTGTGTTCTGCTCTTTGAATTTATTTGCTATATGCATTTGCTTTTCTTCTCTGTGCCCCTCTAAAAATAGTCATGTACCCTGATAGGCTAACACACACTTCAATCTTTTCACAGCAGAACTGTACAATGCATAGGTTCATATGATTCAGAGACCTTTGTACCACTACAGAGGTACAAAGACACCTGTCTATTATACAGGCAGAAGTCTCACTGGTGAAGCTGCATGTAAATGTGACAGTCCACAGGCATGACTAATGCTAATTAGCCATATGCTTCCCCTCCCAGAAACATTACTGGTATCTGAATAGCTGTTCTGGGAGTAAACTGCAAAATTTATACACTGTCTTTTGATGGCATATACCCATTCATTTCAATGAAAGGTTCAAAGCTGGAAGTGCCACGAGAGGCAAGTAGTGTGAAGCCTGTGTCTGTGTATGTTCACGCACATTATGGATGCCAATATTTGTGTGTGTGTGTGTATACATATATACATACATACACATGTTCATACAGTGTGTGTCTGTACTGATCACATACATTGTAGGTGTCAATATGTGTGTGCATGTTTGAAGGTGCCAGTGCAAATGTGTTGCATGGGCTGGCAGGGGGAACACTATGGTTGTTGGGTCTTACAGAGCAGTGATCGATTCCGAGACACGATGAGCCATTAAGGAGATGTGCTTATTGTGGCTTCATTGTGTCTCTGAATCACAACTTATCACCACTGTGCTACTGGGAGCAACACAACAGTGCTTAAACAGTGCTGTTGTGAAGATTTTCCTGAATCTTGGCCAGTCTCTCCAAAATGTTAATAAATAAATATAGATAAATAAGATTAACTCCCTCCCTTATTATCTCACAATCCTTAAGTATGATTAGATACTGATGTTATAAGACTGCTGGGCTGCAACACCCCTCAATTTACTAAAAAAAAAGTGCTCTTTTTTTGTAAAAATATTAAATGTATTTTTGAAGTAGACTTCCAGTAGCAGTGCTGATAGTGCTCCAGTGTGTAGACATACTTCCCGATCATTCCGGCACAATTATTCTTATTTTACTTTTGAGTTTGTCGATTATGATTTTCTTTGGATTATTTTGTTTAATGATGAGTTGAAAAAAATATTTTAATAATTACACTTGGCAAAAATGTCAGTGGCAAAGACAGCCAAAACTATTCAAACTGCAGATGATATTGAATGTAAATATATCCAAGATGGCAAGCCAAGGGCATTTAACTGCACTGATGGATGAACAGGAAAAAGTTTCATCAGGGATACCAGTAACAGAAACACCCTGAGCATAAATACAGAAAGTTTTAAAAATGAAATCCATAAAGTGAGTGCACAGTTGGTGGACTGTATTGCAGATGAGAAGGTGCAGGAAAACAAGACAGAACTTGCCTATATGTACTACTGAAAATTATGGACAAAGAATCAGTGTTCAGAGGATAAGTACGATTGTCTTGCCCAAGATACAATTGTTCAAAGCAAAACAAGGTGACGTTCAGGGTAGAGCTCATAGTGAAAAAATCCATACATTTTGAATGCCAGAAAAATAGGAAGTCCAAGACAGTGTGATACTGACCAATATACTGATGAAATGAAAGGGCCTACATGTTGTACAAATAAAAGTTCAGTAAATCCATAGACTGTTTATTTCAGGTGTATCAGGCACTATTTAACAGCTGTGGCACATACCAGTAAGATCTGCATCTTAACAAGTTAAAAGATCAAATTTTGTCTCTGGTTTAGCATCTGGAGAAGAGATAAGATAGATTAAAAAAGAATGCTCTTTGATTACAATTACAGATTTTTGTATGAGGTGACAAAGGGCATGGTTTCTGCCCTCAGTGAATTAGTGTTGTTAGAGGAAATTAAAGTTTAAATGCCTTTTATTTAACATTTGTTTACCGGGAAAGTCCGACTCGGAACGAGCTAATTTTCAGTGGAGGCCCGGGGAGAAATGCTCCAGAGGTATGTCTTTGAAACATGGGAGGAAACCCACATGAATGTTGGGAAGACATGCAGACTGCACAGAAGACACCCCAGCCAAGAATCGAAATGGAGAACCTCTTGCTATGAGGCGACAAGTTAAACTGCTGCACTACTGCGACTTCTGGTTTATCCAGACGCATTTTGAGTGTATTTTCCTAGTGGGTTTAAATATTTACAAAACTACAAGAAATGTTGCAAGTCGTGAGTGAGTTTGACATTAAAAGGCTGGATACAATAAGGGCAACAGAGCAGACAATGGTGCATACCTCTCAACTGTTGAGATTTTCGCAAACTATCCAGATTTTTGCCTGGCAAATCACCGAGGATTGAAATCACTAAATAATGGCATACATTTGAGTTTTACATTTCAGTTTCTTCAGAAAATGCATGCTAAACCAAATCCTGTCATTCTAGCAACTTTCCAAGTTAATAAGAGCAATATTTAAAAACTGTCCCTATTTTTGTCCTTCGTCCCCCCCCCCCCCCAATATTTTAGGCTTTATCCAGATTTCTTGTGCTAAGAGGTTCAGAGGTATGGCAGTGGTGGCTAAATGGGAAATAGTAAAGAAGAACATTATATATAAATGTAATGTCTGTATATATACTGTTATGATATATTTTATCTATTTATAATTCTTAAAAATAATTAGGAAAAAAAAGGCATGAAGCATAAACGGGAAAAGAGTTCTGCACTGCATGATTTGCTAGTGTTTAGATGATCATTTCAAAGGAAGACTGAGGAATGTTTAAAGCTTGTATGAGTCACAGACAGACAGCAGCACATAAGATAGCAAAACAAGCCAGATGAACTATAACTAAAGTGACGTGCGATTGTCATCATTATTCACAAGTACCGAGTCTGTTTGAGTACAATTTGCTTCTTTGCAATGCTTCAGACTATATGTTATATAAGTTAATATTGATTGGTTTCTTATATAAGGTTTATTAGAATGGGGGGGGCTCCTTTTTCCCAGGAGATGTAGTTCATTACAACATGTGTACTGAATGTTAATAGAATATTGGCACACAACTATACTACTTATAAAATCTTTTTAGATATATATATATTTATATACATGTGTGTATAGGTGTGTATGTCTGTGTGAAACAAGTTGATGTTCAGGGTACAGTGAAGCCCACCTGGCATACCTATTATTTTAGTATATATCACTCTAGATCACATGTATATATCTATATAGCTGTATCTATACATGCATATTTGTCTATAGATTTTATATATATATATTATATATATACATATACACACACACACACGTGAATTTGACTAAACTTTAGAAAATAATTTCCAGTAGAAAGACTGATTATCAGTATACTCAGAAAGATATGGCTTAGGCAATGTATAGGACTTTGAATAAGAGGGATAGGGAGGAGCTCCTGTCTGTTCCATAGAATACAGCTTGTTAATAAAGAAAAGTGGCTGCAACTATTGTCATGCTAATCTAGAATGCATTGGTGATTCCTCCAAATGATGTAAAACAGTATACAGCTTGTCAGTACAAGAAATAATAGGTTATTGACTAGATATCAACATCAGTTTAGCTATCTGGTGCCTTACATGGCTGTTACTTGTCAGGGGGTCAGGATGCTCCCTGGCTTTTTCAATCTAGCAAACTGTGACTTCTATACTTCCCAGGTCTGAAGGGACATAACATTTATATGATGTAAATATTTAAAGAAACAATTGTGATGATGTGAGGTACTGCTAGCTATGCCAGGAGAAGTAGGTCAGTGGATTTGTAACGTATGCCACCACAGCTAGCTGGAATTTAGTAAAGAATTATATGTCATGTGTATATCAAACTGATTTGTACAGATGCTTATGAAAAATGTATTTGTAAAGCTGCTTGTATTAAAAATATACCAGGAATGTGCCCTGCTGAACAGAAAAAGAACTATACATGTATTATTGTAACTGTTTAAATGTATACGTTTTAACCAAGGATACTGGAAGAGAAAAGGTTAATCTCAATCCACCTAACTTTGAAAATAGTTTGAAATTAAATTACCTGGCTTAGGCCATAAAGATTGTATCTTACAGTTCTCAATGCAGTCAGAGACAAAATGTCTGTACTAGGAAGCCTTCTGTATTGTCTTTGGGGTGAACTAATTGCTGCTCTGGAAGGGTGGAGGTTTGAAATAGTTTTATGACTTCAATAAAAATCATAAAACATGAGGTGAGAGGTTGGCATAATGGGTAAGGTGTTTACCTTACAGAAACAAAGTGCAGGGTTTGATTCCCACATGGTGTAACGGGCTAGGCTCAAAATGGTCCACAAAGGTATTTAATCTATGAGCCCATCCAGAAACTGCAACAGATGTGAGCACAACTCTAAGTGTATTATTAACACAAATGTGCTAAATCCTGGCAGTTTCTAGCAATGGAGGTAGCATGGGAACCAGAAGTCAGATGACCAGATGTATGTGATGTCATTCTGTACTCTAGGACAAAAATGATGTTTAATACTAGATGAGACTGAAGTCTCTCTGCAGTCTGTTTTTGGAACCTGACAGAGAAGGACCCCTCACCTACTTCATCTTGCCTTACTCTATTAAGTGATCCAGGGAATATTAATTATTTAGATCAGTCAGGAAAATATAGTGAGATTAGTTAAGTACTGTTTTTCTGTATATGTGTGAATCTGTTCATCTGTGTTATTTTAATATTCCTGTGATTGAAAATGTTTACTGTAAATAGATATTTAGTACTTTCATGTTCTTTTCTTATTTATTATTAAATACATTTAAATTCTTCATTGCAGCTGGTCTTTTAGAGAATATTTTAATCTGAGAGTACCTATATTTAGTGACAGCTGTGGCCACTCCTGAAAGCCTTATTGTTGGTCAGACTACCATTTGTATTAATATTAATTTCACTCAGTATAACTGGGTACCCTTGGAAGAGCCTTAGAATAGCTGGCTTTGGAGTGTCTGGTGGTGGTGTAACTACCTTATAGTCTGGGCAAAAGGGGGCATAGCTAGTAAATCTGTGCCAGCCTTTCTCAGGTGTGTGTGTGTGTGTGTGTGTGTGTGTGTGTGTGTGTGTGTGTGTGTGTGTGTGTGTGTGTGTATGTGCATGTGCATGTGCATGCTTATGTGTGCATGTTTGTGTATGTGCACGCACGTGTGATGTGTATGTGTGCACACGCGCGTGTGCACGTGTGTGTATGTATGTGCACATGTGTGTATGTATGTGCACGTGTGTGTGTATGTACATGCACGTGTGTGAAAATCAAATCTTAAACAGTATAGAAGTCAGCTGGTTGGAGCAGGAACACAAAGCACTGGTTTCACAGAGTGGGTGCTGGAGAACTTGGCTTGAACACTCAGCTGAGCTCTCAACTCTAAAACCGTGCCAGTGGGGAATCTTACTGGGGACCTGTAGGGAGACAGATAGAGAAATACAGACCCCAGTCTGAGTGGGTTACCTATGTGCTCTTAAGGGAAATTGTACTTGATGCAGAGAGCTGCATCTGGATATACTGGGTGTATCCATTTTTGTTCCAAGTGAACGTCCTTCTCCAGTGCCAGTGGTGAGGATTCAGGCTCCTTGATTGCTGGCCTAGAGTGGGGACATCAGAAGAATAAAATTCGATTGATCATGCAATTAAAGGGTAGGAGCAACCTGGGGGAAGGACAAGTGTGACACCCAGAAAATTTCTTTAGGATATCCATCAACAGCATGCACTTTTTGGTAAAACTATGTGAAATGAGTTTTGCATTTTTGTTTGTTGTCCTTTCCTTTGCTGTTGTTTAAAGATGCACATCTATTGATTTAGGACAGTAAATAGTTGTGGATTTTGGAAATGTCAGTTTAATATATCTAGTCAATCAATTATACAAAACATTTTTGTGACTTAACAATATTCTTTGATACAAAGTAGTGCTGAGGACAGATGGCAGTTTCAGGAAGTAAATCAATGTAATAGTGAGGTGACTTCTGTAACATAGAAAGTGAATAGGTTAACTGATTCAGTCAAATGGAAGGGGGTATTTAGTAATCTTAAGAAATGTTAACCCTGTGCAGCTGACCTACAGAAGATACATTTGAAAGAACAATAGTATTAAAGATTAATTAGAAGATATTGAGCATTGGGAGTGGCATCCATCTTCAAAGGGGCTGTTGTCGATTTCTAAAAGTGTCCTCTTATCTTTGAGAATCTATCATTGGATATAAATGGGTGATATGTTGGAATAAATGATTATATTGGCTGCAGATTTACTTACAATATATAATATACCCCACCCAGGCAGAATGCAGACAGAATACAGGGGGACAAAGAAGGATACGAGTGCATTTCAGGAGGGAGTTGCTGTTTACATGGGATTATTTTCATAAGCGTGATTGCAGTTAGGGGTGAGCCAATGATACAGTCGGTCACATGTATGAGAAGGTAAGTTGGAATTTATACAAGTGGTGGGCTTTATGTCTGTTTCTGATATTCTGTAGCAGCCAACCTGGCATACCAATTACTTCAGTATGTTATTATTCTAGCTCACAAATAGATAATGTATGTATATTTATTTAGTTAGTGAGGTTAAGCTGCATCCAGTATTAGTTTCTGATTATGCCCTACTGGAACATTGTGTATGTTGGTACCTTAGCACTTTTCTGTATATTTCTTAACAGATGTTTGTTAAAAGGTGCAAAGATTTGTTAGAGAGTAGTTTAACTTCTTTGAGGTATGATAAGTAAATTCCACTTCTCCAAGAAACGTGTTTAAGGAGAAAGTTAAAATAACAATGTGGACACACTGCTCATTTAGGAGTACTTAAAGAATGACACCGCTTGGACCAAAAGACAAATTAATGGAGTTACAGAATAATTATTTGAGAGGACTGACAATACATGAAGACATGGAGAGAGTGAAACAAGGTGTGAAGGAGATATCAGTTTATAAGACAGTCATTGCAAGACAAGTCATTTTATACTTTTGCCCAATTATCATAAAACACTGGCAGTGAGACACTGAAGCACCATGTAATCCAGAAGATTACAGCGGATATGAAAAGTGAGAAAAGCTCTTACATCACTAGAGATCAGGTGAGGACTGTGGTTCATTACTGAACAACAAATAAGAACTTTTTGCTATTTTTAAAAATTCTGAAGTTTGTGCAGGCTGAAACAGATATCATAATATCAGTTATGGAAAGACAGTTACTTAAAATTCATAAGGTAAAATGCCAGGTAGTGATTGCATTCACATAACATTTGGTTAAAGGTTAATATCTAGATTACTACAGATTTACAATATGGCACTAGATAAAAAGCTTATTCCAATGACTTGAAATGAGGATGTAGTGTCAATGACATAAAAAAAGGGAAAATGTATGTCTGTCATTGTCCTATAGACCTGTTTTGGTATTAAATCATGAGTTCACTGATTTGCTGTGTTGAGTTCAGTGAATCACCCACACAATTGTCTGACCTAATGAAGGCTAATAGTTGTTTTTGTCTGGATCTTAGTGCCTGTAGAAAAGAATATATACAAAATTTGAACATGTTTATATATGATGTTCATCATATTGATACTGCTGCAATAGTCTTAGTTATATGGGTTATATCCTGCACAGGAAATAGCTTGCCAGCCTTCAAAGCTTCCGGGCATCTTCCACATGCTCAGACTGTCAAGCAGCTTGAGCTGAGCTGACTGAAAAGACAGATTTGGGTACCAAGCCCTTAGCTTTCTTACAGACAAACAGTATGCTTCTCTGAGGCTTTCAAGGATAGAAGGTCAGGTTGTGCTGTTCCTTTGCTGGGCAGATAAGTTCTCTTTGAGGAAAAACCTTCCACTTAAAAAAAAATGTTTTGTTTATTAATAAATTCCTGTTCAGGAAAGTTATTTTAAAGTAGGAGTTTGCGTTTCAAAGGACTGTCATGAGACTGTATTGTACTTTTAAGCAAGAGAAAACTTTTTCACTGTCAGTTTAAAAGTTATTTAAAAGTAACTGAATACCATTTTTCTGTTAAGAAATTGTGTTCATTTTACTTTTGGGCACTGGTAAAGTATATAAAGTGCTTTTTGCTCTAGGTTTATGTGAAAAAGTGATGTTTAAAGACTTTTAAATTTTACTAGATTTTCTTGATTGTTTTCCAGGGAAATGGGCCCATTTTCAGTTTGACCATGGAACAAACTGCCAGTCCCATGACAGGTCCTTATTCCAGCCACAAAAAGAAAAAAGTTAGCCAAACAGCCTTTACCACCACAGCAGGCTAGCAATTTGCCTCAGCCACAGGTGGGTGATTGTACTATGAACATTTCTTGTACCTCAGACCACTCCTTTTACCCTAAATCCCTCTGGTGTAGCACCTACAGCCACTATGGACCAAGGGTTATACACATCCTCTGCAACTGTTGGGGTCCCTTCAGTGGGCAAGGGAGAGACATTCTTGTCAGTCCTGGGAGAGGGAAAAGGGAAGGTTTCCCTGTTTTGTCAGAATGTTGTATCCATCCCCAGGTAAGCTGTCACCATTAATAACACTGTTGGCCCCATTCTTTCTTGTCAAAAAGAAACAGACAACTAAACATGTATCTACTCTTCCTCAAATTTCCTTAGACAGAAGTAGTTACTGGGTTTGGTGCAGGGTGTAATTCAGGCTATTGATCCTTCTTATAAAGTAGGTTTTGGTAAAAGAAAGAGAAATACCTCTTTTCCATAAGAGATTCAAGATTCTGAATCTGGACAGGAAGATTAAGGAACAGATATAGGATTTCTTCTCAGATTTCTGATTTAGACTTAGAGGAGAGCTCAGTTTGATTTTTCCTGTGGGGGGTTCTGTATCTCTGAGACTATTTCCAGAATAAGACAGCGTTTTCAGTGGGAGAACACCAAGGTTTCTTAGTCACTCAGAAAATACCATGAGATGTTACAGAAGGAATTTCCAGAACCTTCACCCATTCCTCCAGTTCTGGAAGCTTTGGAGGATGTGTGTGTTACTGCCTACAATTTTCCTGATAGGCTGTGTAAAGTTCCTCAGTCTTAAGTTTTTATACATTCTTCCCAAACCTGATCTAGCTGTTATATCTTTATTTAATCCTACTTCTCCTAAGCATTTAGTTAATTCCAGTCCTACTCTCTTTCTGATAAGGATGGGAAGTTGATTGATAAGAAAAAAGTGTATCCTTCTGCAACTTTGATTTTCAGAATTTTGAAAGGACAGGCTTATGTGTTAGTTTGTTTTGACTAATTTTGAAAACATGAGGATTGTTATGTCTGCAGTTTCTTCTTGGGAGGAAAAATCTGATTTAAATAATTTCATTTCTTCAGTTGTACAAGTGCCTACTCATTGTTTGCAGTATATCTATGACCCAGTTAATACTTCTTCGGGGGCTTTAGCCACTGGTACTGTTTTGAGGCGGCTTGCCTGGCTGCATTTTAATAACCTCCAAGATGATGCTACAAATGAGATTTTAACTTCTACTTTGGATAGAGATTTAGTGTTGGCCCCTCTACTACAGAAGAGATGAAAATGCGTGATGAAAGGGGTAAGTCGATTCAGGGAATATCAACATTTTTTAGCACTCCTTTTCCAAATTTTCAATGGGATTTTATAATCCCTCATCCAGTTTTGGCAAAAAAATAAAAATAAACAGTCCCAACAAAATGCATAACAGATGTTTAAAAACAAAATGGCAAAGGGGGTCCAAAAAATTCTGCAACCTCCCTAAACTGGAGGATAGTCCAACAAGTCAGAACAACTATTTAAGGGACCTTGTACCCTCGCTCACCCTTGCAGCTCTGATTCATTTCCTTAAAAGTCTGAATCTCCACTTTTCTCTTTGGCAACAGATAGTTTCAGAAAATGGGTTCTGAAGATCATTCATCAAGGTTTCAGATGGCAGTGGGAGGAAATTCTTCCTTAACAGGGTGCAATTTCTCATCCACCAGACCAGACTCTTACTTCTATCTGCCCTTTATCACATGCTGTCCCACGGAGCGATAGAACCAGTTCCTTCTTCCCAGGTGGGGAAATGTTTTTAGTACCAAAGAAAGAAAGCTCCTGGAGACCAGTTCTGTATCTTTCTTTCCTAAACCTGTTTGTGATAGTGTCCACATTCAAAATGATGTTACTTCACAACCTGTGACCTCTCCTTCCTCATTCAAGTTTCCTGGCAACACTAGATTTAAAAGACGCTTATCAAATCCCTAGTCATCCACACTTCAGGCCTTTCTTAAGGTTTTGTGTGTCTGGTTCACATTATCAGTTCTCTGCCTTACCCTTTGGACTATCCACCGCACTACACAAAGTGTCTAGCTCCAGTTATAGCTCATTGCAGAATACAGGGTTTCCATACTCTTCTATACTTAGATGGCTTGTTTATCTTTGCAGAGTCTTTTTCAAAGTGTCAGGAATCTCTCACTTGGGTAAGATATCTCTTATACAAACTGAGATTCCAAGAAAATATTCAAAAGTCTTTTTTGACTATCACACATGATTGTGTTTCTGGGGTGTCAGCTAGACACCTCAGTTCAAAGAGCTTTGCTTCCACAGGAAAAAATAGATATTTTATCTAGATCTAGTTCTTATGGTTTCCCACTCAGAATTCAGTCACTGTGAAAGAATACCTTAAGATTTTGGGTCTCATGGCATCTATGATTCTCATGATACTGCTCCCAGCACAAACATCCTTTGTCTTTTCAAATCACAGTGAGAGGGAGCGTCAGACGAGAAATCACTTGGTGGAGACAACAAATATCCTTAACTCTGAATCTCCCCATCTCCCTCCCTGCTCCAAATCAGTCAGTCACAACAGATGCCTCAGACTGTGTTGGGGAGCAGTTTCAGGAGGGATAAAAGTGCAGTGGGTGAGGGACATCAACAGCAGATGTAAGCACATATGTAAATATCAAGGATTTGCTTTTCCTGATCAAGACACTGAACTCTCTGATGCACCTTTGGTCTCTAGGACCTCTTCAAGTTGTTACAGACAATATCCCAATCATGTGGTACATCAACAAGCTAAGTGGAACCAGATCATAACCCTTTTGCAGACTACCCATGTTAGGTTGAGATACAGATCCACAGAACAATTTCACTCTACAGGCATCCTACATTCCATCAGAGCAAAACTGTGTGGCCGATGAGCTGAGCAGGATAAGGAAAGACCCATATGAATGGAAACTAAATCAGGAGAGCTAAAACATTTGAACCATCTGTGGAGAGTTCCTCAAGTAGACCTATTTGCCTCCTCTCTGAACAATCATCTGGCAAGATTCCTCTCCAGGACTCCGTGCAAAAAGGCCTGGAAGTCAGATGCCTTTTCTGTTCCTTGAACAGTAATATTCCTGTATGCTTTTCCAACCTTTACAATGATATCCATGGCACTTCTGAAGATTCAGAAGGAATCCCCCAAGATAATTGTGGTGGCTCCCTTCTTTAGGAAATGGATAGGGGCAATTACTGCAAGCTTCCTCCCAGACTGGATCTACTCACACAAGAACAGAGGTGTTTGATATACCCCCACCCCAATCAACTTGAATTGGCTGCCTGAATGATGGTGTCTTAATTCCCTTTATGTACCTGTTCATTGAGGACATGCAGCAGGTACTGATGGAGGCAGGAAAGTCTGCTACTAAAAAAGCATATAAGTAAATGGAAAAGGTTTTCAAGTTTGTGACAACATCAACATAACCATTACCCATTCAGGGCTAGTCCTTCTCTGGATTTAAAATATTTATGTGAGTTGCTATCCCATGGCCTTTCTTACTCCTCCATCAAGGTTCATTTATTGGCCATTTCATCATATCTGTCCATGGATCCCCCCTCTTTCAATGTATTCTGATGTCAAAATGTTTTTGAAATGGGTTTTGCATAAGAGGCCTTTAAAAAACTGGTGGTCCCTCTTTGTGATATTAATTTTGTGTTACAAAAGTGAACACTTGCTCCATTTGAACCAACTAACCTGTCTGACTTGAGGTCCTTAACATGGAGAGTATCTGAGTTGTAAGCTCTTGTGGTGAGGCAACCCTATCTCATTTTCCACAGCGATGGTTTCTGTGAGAGCTAATCCTTCTTTGATGCCTAAAGTGGTATCCAAGTTTAATTAAAGCCAAACTATACATCTCCCCATTTTCTTTCCGGAACTTAAAAATAAAGGAAAAAGAACACTCCATACCCTAGATGTCCACAAACAACTCAGCTACTACCTTGCTTGAACTAAATCTTTCAGAGGATTAATTGTTCATTTCTTGTGAAGTTAAGAAGAAGGGCCAACCTGTGTCAAAACAGACCATGTCCAAATAGTTATCTAAGGCTATTACCTTTTGTTATACTAACAGCAATAAACAATTCCAGGCACGGTCAAGGCCCACACTACTAGGGTCTTGGCTTCATCAGCAGCTTTTTGGAAAGGTCTGATTTTACAAGTATTCTAGAAGCTGCAACTTGGTCCTCTGTGAATACTTTTTACAAAGCACTAGAAGCTAGATTCTTTCTCTACGCCTTGATCATGCTTTGCTAGGAAGATTCCCCTGGGGTTCTTGGACCCTTCCTCTTCTTCTTCCACCTCCAAATGTAGTAAGCTAGGGTAATCTATACATATAGTTAAGGCTACTTCGGGACTGATCATTATGATGAACACAGTGCAGTTGTTTAAGTAAACTTACTCTAACAGTAGATGTTCGAATGATCACTGATGCAGTAGCTGCTCCCTCCGTCCACCCCTTTTTTTTTTTGTTTGTTTTATTTTTTTTTTTGAGTTGCTTATGCCAGGGTGTAGACATTCATTTTTTGTTGCTCCTAGCATTGAGGTCAGCCTCCCGGTCTCTGTTGGCATGGAAGCTCTGAATGGGTTGGCACCCAAACCTGTCATTTTTTAGTCAATCAGCTCATGTTGACTGACAGTTTGGGCATGTGGAAGTTACCCTGAAGCTTTAGAAGCTGGATGGCTGTTATAACCTATGCAGTTATATCCTATATAATCCTTATTGCTAAGGCTACTGCAGCAGTCATCACTCAAACATCTTACTGTTATGGTAAGTTTACTTACACAAGTTTTGATCTACTTAACTGGTTATGGAAGTCAGTAGAAGCTTGGTGTTTGTTAATGTTATGTCATACAACGACTGACCTAGTCTTTGAACTTTGGCAAACAAGTTCTTAATGAACTTCACCACCAAAACTAAAATACCAGTTCACCACAGAAGAGAAAACGCCAGTGATTACCTTTTCACGATTTAACAAAAAGCAGCAGTCCAATAAAATCACAGTCTCTGCTCCAAAGCACGTACTTTATACTTACTGATACATATGATAAAATATCCTCTCTAAGTTTACAAAGCAAACACTGCATCACACGATGAAATTTGTTGTACCAAAATAACTTCTCTAGCCCCTCGGCTATTCAGCCTTTACAGAGTATACCCATTCTCTCCGCTCTCACCCATAAATACTATAATTAAAAGTAATTAATCAATTAAATATATTGCCCTCATCCTTGTATTAAAGGAAGCATTTCCAATGACAATCCCAATTCAACCCTTTTGCAATTAAAGTATTGAATTTTAAAATTACAATGGACACCATCTTCCATAATTTCTTTTTTACATCTAAATCATGAATTTGTTGCACTTGCTCTAAAACTGTGGCTTTTAAGCCTTTTATATTCCCATTATGACACGCTTTAAATGTAATCCCACAGGGTTTTCTTCCTTGCCTTTTCTTACAGCTCTTACATGTTCTTTTAATCTCTCCCTAAAACTTTTCTTACTTTCTCCTATGTACACCTTACCGCAGGGGCATCCCAACCCATATACTATTCCTGCACTTTCACAGGAAAATGTACCATTACAAAGAATTTTTTTCATTTATTTTATCAAAACTCTGTATAATATACTGACAACAACTGCACTTCGCACATGGGAAAGTGCCTAGTATTTGTACTTTGGAACATATTATCCAAAGGTAACTGAAACTTCCCATGCACTACAAAATCTTTAATGCTTCTGCCTCCCGAATAAGAAAACACAGGAAACTTATTTACTTTTATTTTAAGGTATTTGCTCTTTTCCAAAATACCCCAATGATATCTGACTAAATTTGCCAAAGTCTCTGAAAAAACAGTATATTTTGTCACAAACAATAATTTCTCTATTTCTTGATCTTGTGTACCTCTATATATATTATTTGTAACTTTTTTACTCTTGTTTTCCTTCTTCACCCTCACCTTACTTTCTTCCACCACTATTTCATCATAACCCTGTCCACAAACATTTTTACTGCCTTATTTCCCTAGCACATTCTTTTCACTGCACAATCTTTTTTAGTCTAAGAAATTCTCCATATGGGATAGATTTAATCGTATGCGGGGGGGGGGGGGTGACAAATTTTCCCATGTAATATGCGTCTACTTTTTTCAAACTTCCTATGAATTCCTGTTTGAATTTTATCACCAATGTCTATTAACATTATATCCAAATTGTTTACCTTCGCACCCTTTTGGATCCCATCAAATCTTACATTATAAAGATTTTTCTGTATCTCCTGAATAAAAGTCTCTATTTCATCCCATCCCCCTTCACATATAAATATTAAGTCATCAATAAATCTATGATACTGTATTACATGTTTTTTATTAAATCTTTATTGTAAATATAATTATTCTCAAACATTCCCATAAACGGATTGGTATACATGGGGACGAAGCCCGCCCCCATGGCCATTCCCCGAAGCTGTTTGAATAACTCTCCATTAAACTCAAAAATATTGTGACTTAAACAAAAATGGACAAGTTATATAATGAAATGCGTCTTTGGAGTATCCTTTAAAAAAAAAATAAGGCGGCTTCCAGTCCATGTGTGTGATCAATATTTGTGTACAAGTGAACTACGTCCATAACTACAAAAACATATCCTTTTTCCACTTGATTCTTTTTATCTTTTCTAGAAAATCAAACAAATCTTTGATATATGAGGGTAGTTTTTCTACTTCTACCCTCAAATATGTATGTAGAAAGAAGGCTAAATTGTGTGAAATAACCGCACACAGACACAATGGGGCACCCTAGTGGATCTACCATACTTTTGTGTATCTTCGGGACAGAAAGAAAGTACGCCATAGTATTGCCTTTAACTGCAAATTTTTTTTATATACAGCCTCATGTGAAAAATATTTTAATCTCAGCCCCTTCTTTAACAAGTCCTTATACATGGCTACTGACTCTAACAATCCATCCCTACTGACACATAAACATGTGTATCTCTCAAATGTGTATAACATACACTTAAATATGGAGTATAGTGGAGTACCACCAATTTGCCCCTTCTATCCGATGGCTTAAAAACCAGTTCCCTGTTATGACTAAGTTTCTACAAACTCAGCCATTCTTCCTTACTTAAATTATATTTAACATTCTTTCTATTTCTAGTCACCATTTTATATTCTTTTTCAACAGAGAACTGTAGAGCATTTGAAAATTGTTTAATGCCATCATCTTTACACACAGGTAGAAATTCACTTCTGCATGTTACATTACCTGTATTCAGCTTGCAATAAGCATTCGATTCAAAATCAGAGAACATGAATGAAAACTTGTATCACTCAAATCTAAATCACTATCTATATTGTCACTATAAATTCCATTTCCATTTTGTGCAAAAAATTATTTCAAATACAGTTTTCTTATAAATTTGAATATCTCAATTTTCAGCTCATATCCCCTTGGTAAAACCATGGGGATGAACTTTAAACCTTTACTTAACACTGCAATGTCTGTCAGAGACAAAGTTAAACTAGACAGATTTACAACATATAGTTATCCTGGCTTTCACAATTTATTTTAATGCCACTTGCCTTTTTTAAATGTCCGTAAATTGGTGTTAAATTCCCCATAACTGTCATGTCCATACTCCTGATTTCTTCAGCTTTTCCTATTATTTCTACCTGGTTCACGAAAAGTTCTTGACAAATAACCAGGATTCGCTGCCTCTGGTAGTCCTGGAAAATGGTTTTCCTCTTCACTATCTCCATTTACAAATGAAGACTCACTCCCCGCTGAAGAAATGTAACCATTGGTATTCCTTCTTCCTGCTGGAACCTTACTCATTGACATTGTCTTGACTGATTGGAAGAGATTATGAACGCCTGACTTCACTCATAATCTCCAGTTTCTCTTTGTAGTTTGTCTTTTTTTCTATCAATCAATTCTTTTTCATATCCCACCAGTTTGCCATTTACCCCCGCTAGAAAATTCTCGAGGGTGGCATTGTTAGATTTATGTATAATGCTCTGACAAACTTCTTTTATCTCCATTATCAGCCTCCATCTCTTAAGGCAGTCTCTCTCTCTCTCTTTCTCTCTCTCTCTCTCTAAGAATATTCACCCACTCTAGACTACATTTATGGGCAGCCAAAGCCCACAACCCATCTCACATGGAAATTCTTGTCTTCTTCTTCCTCTAAATTAAAGGGAGAAGACGGACTCTTTACTGCTCGCAGACCCTGGGGTGTTGTATTAAGCTCTGCATACCTTTGCAAGCTTAATGAATTGAAAAAACTGAGGTCTCTTTATAAATAAGTTTCTCCACCTTACCATGGAGCTGCTGCAATTCAGGGGTAGCTCTCGCCTCTCTATGCCTTCCCACCGTAGAAAACAGACTGCTGTTCGTTGACTCCTGCCTCTTTCCAAATATGAAAGGAAGATGAAGCTGCATCATTGTGTTTTGAACTATAGCACCATTAGATTTCTGATTCTAATTCTGGCTCACTGACCCCCGGTAGTGGTGCTGCAGTAGCCTTGTCGCCTCACAGCAAGACGTTGTCCCATTCGATTCTCAGCTAGAGCATCTTCTGTGTGGAGGCATGCGTGAATGGGCGTACCTTTGTTGAAGGTTGTGCATCAGGGCTGGTAACTCGGCACGTAAAAATCCACTACCAAACATTAGCGGACCGGAGTTCTGCTGTGGCGACCCCTAACCGGGATAAGCCGAAAGACACAACAACAACAACAACAACATTCTGGCTCACTGACATCACATTGTCCGAAGCCAACACCAAAAAACTGTCCAATGTCTTTTGTGATGTCTCTTTCGAAGTTTCTCTAAAAATTCTCGGCAGAGACTTCAAGGAATCACTGGCCATATTCGATAACTTCAGGCCCAAAACTGAAATACCAGTTCACCACAGAAAAGAAAACACCAGTGAGTAACTTTTCAAAATTTAATTAAAAGCAGCAGTCCAATAAAATCACAGTCTCTGCTCGAAAGCACATACTTTATACTTACTGAAACATACGATAAAATATCCTCTCAAAGTTTACAAAGCAAACATTGCATCACACGATGAAATTTGTTGTACCAAAATAACTTCTCTAGCGTCTCGGCTATTCAGCCTTTACAGAGTATACCCAATTCATAAAGGGAATATACAAGGCTGAAAAGCCACCGTTTTAGGGCAAGTGCAACAAATTTATGATTTAGATGTAAAAAAGAAATTATGGAAGATGGAGTCCATTTTAATTTTAAAATTCAATACTTTAATTGCAAAAGGGTCAAATAGGGATTGTCATTGGAAATGCTTCCTTTAATACAAGGATGAGGGCAATGTATTTAATTGATTAATTACTTTTAATTATAGTATTTATGGGTGAGAGCGGAGAGAATGGGTATACTCTGTAAAGGCTGAATAGCCGAGGTGCTAGAGAAGTTATTTTGGTACAGCAAATTTCATTGTGTGATGCAGTGTTTGCTTTGTAAACTTAGAGAGGATATTTTATCATATGTATCAGTAAGTAGAAAGTACGTTCTTTGGAGCAGAGACTGATTTTATTGGACTGCTGCTTTTTATTAAATTGTGAAACGGTAATCACTGGCGTTTTCTTTTCTGTGGTGAACAAGTTCTTAATGAACTTCAGAGAACAAAGAAACTCCAAACAAGAACTTCTGCAAAGAACAGGGGAATGGAATGCAAAACTGAAGGCAAGTGGGATGAAACTGAGTATATATAGGCCAGTTGTAATGGCAGCAAATGGGAAAAATCAGAAGAAGCAGAGAATTGAGATAGAAGAGAAAATGGTGGAGAAGGTTAACAGCTTCAAGTATCTGGGAGGGTTGGTTGAGGAGAAGTGAAGTCTGAATGAGGAGGTCAAAGCTAGAATCAAAAGGGCTGCAGCCAAATGTCAGAGTGTCAGGGGTAGTTTATGACATAAGACTGCCAAAGAAGCTGAAAAGCAAGGTGTATAAAGCAGTGGCATATGGTACAGAAACCTGGGCAGTAAAGGCACAGCAATTGAGTAAGCTAGAGGTGAAGATTAAGCGTTCTAGACTGGTGGTAGGATGCACACTGCAGGACAGACCAAAAAATGAGGACTTCAGAGCAGAAGCCAAAGTTGCTCCAATTGCAGAGAAGGTCAAAGAGAACAGATGATGGAGGTTTGGGCACATGTAGAAAAGCAGAAGCCAATATGGAGAAGAAGATTTGGGACTGACAGGAAGAAGGCAAAAGGAAACAAGGGCATCCATCAAAGAGGTGGATGGATTGTGAGAGACCTGCAACAGTCAGACATGACTGTCAAAGAAGGTAGGAGAGACGCATTAAATCAAGAAAGACATGGGAACAGCTGACAACACCCTGGCCTCATGCAGAAAATAGGAAAAAGGGGGATGATTATGATAATGAGATTGAAGCTCATTGATGCTTCAAGCTTTAGGCTTGCAAATTAATTGATGATGATTATAATGATAACAAGTACTTTCCAATCAACTGACCATTTAAGCATTTCACCAGTGTTTGAAAGACGAGTTCATAACTGGGATTCATCTTGGGAAGAAATCTAATTTGGGAACCATCATCAGCAAGTGCCAGGAGCTTACATCTATTTATAGTCACTCAGATAAGGCAACTGCTACAGCATCATAATATATGGGTGAGGATACAAGCTAACCTCTCTACATGCAATTATGTTTTGATGAAATACATATTTTATTTAACTTCTTAATTTCTCAGTGATAGAAATGGTATCTTTGTCTGTGGTGCTTTCTATGAAGGTGGCCATCACAAGTTCTTAAAACCATTACTGCTCAATTTAAGTATGTCTCACTCTCTCTCTCAATATGTGCCTATCTATATATGGCCATTTGCTGCCATATATGTATATATAAGCATGTATGTGTGTGTGTTTGTAAGTATGTATACACACCTTGGTCTACCAAAACAAATGGTTGCAAGGCGCATAAGAATGAAAATTCCCAAGGCCGGGGGATATGCCCCTTCCCTGGGTATTGTGTGATCTGAGAGTCATGCATAATAAGCAGTAGAGTAGTGGGCACAGGCACCTGCAAAAAAATAGAAGTTTTGTTTCACATGTTCCACATTTATGCCTTGGAATATACACATTGGGTTTCATTTTTTTTTTTTTTACTTTTGAGGTTGATGTTTTTTGTATTGATCTACTGAAGTTTAGACCAACTTCAGTAGATACATGTATAGTTATTCTGACACCTTCCAGCTAGCAAGGCACCAGAAATGATGTCAAGAACAGACATAAATGCAGAACACCTGAGATGCAATTATCTATACCAACCTTTGCAAACACAAAAAAAAGTTTTTGGATGGGGGAAGCTGCTTTACTTAAAATTTCACAAACACCATATTTGGAGGAAAATAGAGTGGGGTCTATGATACAGATGATCATATCCTTAAAGGCTGAGAGAGTTCCAATTGGGAAGTGCCACAGATCTGGTCAAGAGGAATTCTCAAGTAGGATTTCATGTGTCCTGGCAGAGGAGCTACCAAAGTTCTATTGGTTTTGTCTAAGACTGATATTGAGGAGTCCTTGAACTGAGTCAGTTGTCATTTGAAAGCCATTCCAAATACTTGGTCTGGTGGGAAAGGCAGGAGAGTTGTTACGGGTATAACCAGACATACCCTACCCTAAATATACCACTGTGTATGCTTTATAAACGTAATGTTTTCATATCCAAATCAGTACCTTACCTCTCAACCTGCACACATGAAAAATAGGTTCAAAGGCTCTTGAAAAGTAGTTATATTTGGCCAAATAATAATAGACATATCTTCTTCTTCTTCTTTCGGCTTTTTCCCGGTTAGGGGTCGCCACAGCAGATCACCGCCCGCTCATGATTGGCAGTGGAGTTTTACGGTGTCGAGTTGCCAGCCCGGCGCCCAACCTTCCACAGAAGGCACACACACATGCATTCACACCTAGGGCTAATTTAGTGTGTCCAATCCACTTACAGCATGTATTTGGGATGTGGGAGGAAACCGGAGCACCCGGAGGAAACCCACGCAACCACAGGGAGGACATGCAGACTCCGCACAGAAGGCACCCCAGCTGAGGATCAAACCGGAGAACCTCTTGCTGTGAGGCAGCAACGCTATCCACTGCACCACCGTGGCCACCCAATAATAACAGACATATAATTAGCATAAAATATGCAGACTAAAGATCTTATAACTCCTTCCATTTCCAGTAGGATTGTGACATACTTCTCAAAAACATGAACTGGGAGTAACAAAATGTCTCAGAAGTGTACTCGTATTATCTTGTAAAATAACAATATTGCAAAGGAAGTTACTAGGCTATTGGCCCTGAGGCCCTTACAAGCCTAGCCAAGAATTTAGCCAATGTTCCAACAAGTCAGCACCCTATGCCACTGTCCAGCAGGGACACAGGTGGAATCCCAGGGGTGTATTTTCTGTTCCCCACCCAGTTATCCAGGTTGCGCTTAAAAAGGGTTAATGAGGTACTCTGCTTGATGTGGAGAGGGAGTCTATTCCATAAAACAGGGAGTCTCTGGGACGCAAATCTGTCCTGCCAACAAGTCCTATTGATGTCACAGACCAGACTGAGGTTGCGCATGTGGGTTACTCAAGAGGAGCTTGACTTGCAGATAGGCAGCAGTCCCATCAAGGCAGGGTCTGAGATTTGTGTGCCAGACAGAGGTCACCTCTGAGAAGTCTGTAGGAGACTGAGTAGAGGGACAGAACCTTTACCCTATCTGTGTAGGGTAGATGTTTGAGGTCCTGGATTCTCCTGGTGAGAAACCTCTGTGGTCTCTCCAGCTGCTGCATGTGCTTTGTGAGGTACATGCAGAAAGGGACATTGTACTCAATAATGGGTCTTGGATGTTATGACCACCTTGTCCCTGGATGAGATACCCTTACTAATGAGGTGGGCCATGTAGAAAGCTTTCCATACAATGGAGGCAATATGGTGGTCAAAAGTCAGTTTGCTATCAACCTGGGTTTCCAAGTCTCTCACGACTAATTGCGTGCTTAGGACCTTATATTAATGTGATAATTTGTGGGGACATCACTCTCCCCAAAGGGGATGATGATACATTTTTTGGCATTCAGTTTGAGGCCAGGTTTGAGTGAGACCCTCTGGGAGGATGTCCATATCACTACAGGAATTGATGACAGCACCCAGCTTGCAGTCATCTTCAAACTTGGTCAGCCATAGCTCACTGGTTTTGGCCTGCACCTCAGAAAAATGTATCCCACACAACAGAGGCCCCAAGACCGATCCCTGGGGTACGCCACTCATTGCAGGTCTACTGCTTGAGTGGCGTACCCCAAGATAGATTCCTGGGGTATGCCACTCATTGCAGGTCTACTGCTTGAGTGGCGTACCCCAAGACTGATCCCTGGGGTACGCCACTCATTGCAGGTCTACTGCTTGAGGTGGCTTTCCCCTATTTTGACTAGGTGAGTTCCATCAGTGGTCAGTTTGCTACCCATCTGATAACATATGGATTGATGCCTAGTTGAGAGAGTTTATCTATTATACCCTAGTGGGGAATAGTATCGAAGGCTTTGGCCAGGGCAAGGTAGGCGGTGTGCACAGTCTTTCCCTCATCCATGGCTTTGGTGACTATCTCAAAGAAGTTAACCAAATTTAACAGATATGACCTCCCCTTGATGAAACCAAATTGTGTGGGATTGAGTGTTTGGAGGTTGCCAATGTCTTTGTTAAGGAGGTCCATGATAATCCGCTCCATGGCTTTGGAGATCAGGCTAGTTATATATTTTTTACTAGCCTTTTTGTCATATTTTCATACTTTGGGGACATTCTTGTTGCATTTTAGTTAGGCTGATGGGTCTGTAATTTCTTGGATCAGTGGACGCTCCACCTTTGTGCAAAGGGATGACAGTGGCATACTCAGGCTTTGGCTGAATAGGCTGCCTAATGGTGCTGCAAGTTCCTGCCGGAGTTCAAGTAGGATGCAGCCTGGGATGTTACCGGGTCCCATGGAGGCTGTATTTTTTGCCTTTGAGAGGGCAGTGATGACTTGTTCGCTAGAGATAAGGGGAGGGAGGCAGGTACTGGGCATGTCTTGATTTACTGATGAGGGGATAGAGGGGGGGGGGAGTTTTCACTGAACCTGTCTGCCAGCAGGTTGGCTATATCTACGGTGTTTGTATATATGGTGTCCATGGCCACCAGTTATGAGCAGATCTGGGTGCTTCCTTTGAGATAGTGGACATATGTGAAGGGCTTATGATCATCTTTAGTAGATGTGGCCTGTTTGGACTCAAGGTTTGCTTTGGAGGATTTCACCAGTGCTCTTATTTGCTTGTTCAGGCTAAGGAGAGATTGCTTCCAATTAAGCACCTGCTCCTTCATGGTCCTGGACAGCAATTTTTTCCTTTTATTATAGAGTTTATTTATTGCAGATGTTCACCAGACAGGTTTACTCATCCTTGAGGTGGAGGAGTTCATCCTGTTGGGTATTCCCGAGTCCATGCAGCTATATAAATGCTCGTATAGTACTTTGGTGTAGGTTGGGACATATGTGCCAGTTGCTATGGAGAGGGAGGGGGCTGTGAAGCTGTTCATACCTTCCCTCAGGAGGTTGAAATCAGCTTTAGAGAAATTTTTTTGTTTGACCCTAGCTGGGGGGGAGGGGTCGAGGGTGATGGTGACTTCAAAAGTGACCGCTTTGTGGCTGGATCTTACCAGGGATGATGACACTGTAGGAGTGCTGCAGTGGTTCTTCATGTTGGTTAATACTAAGTCCAAGATATTTTCACCTTCAGTGGGGGTGTCTACCAACTGGTCCAAGGTAT
This sequence comes from Protopterus annectens, assembly GCF_019279795.1. Classification (NCBI taxonomy): domain Eukaryota; kingdom Metazoa; phylum Chordata; order Ceratodontiformes; family Protopteridae; genus Protopterus; species Protopterus annectens. The sequence continues at coordinate 1,196,427,000 of NC_056735.1, forward strand.
TTGCATTGACGAAATCAAGGAATCTCTGGGCATTTGTGTTTTGGCATGAGTATTTCTTCCAATCTGTGGTTGGATAGTTAAAGTCACCCAGGTTCAGGGTAAAGGGTTGAATCTTGATAGATTCAAAGAGGTCTAGATAGGTGGCGTGGGCATCTTGAGTCAAGTCGGAGGCCTATAGCTAGCTATGATTTGAATAGGGGTCTTGTCAATTGTTAACTGTACCTGGACTGTTTCCTGTGCATCATACTGATTGACCAGCCTGGAGGTGTGTATGTCTTTTATATATATTGCAACTCCACCTCCTTTTGTTTTGCTGCCCACAGTATGGGGTCTGATTGTATGATACAATGAGCAACCTTGTATGGCTGGGGTGCTCTCTGCAGCTTTGAACCAGGTTTCTTTGACTGCACAAATGTCAGCATCTTCCAGGGTTAAGAATGCTTGCAATGAGTGCAGTTTCATGTTTAGACTCCACGAGTTTAGCAGTATGACCTTTAATTTACATTTTGATGAAATTTTCATGTTGGTAGTTTTGACCTCATGGCATTGCCTAAAAAAGGCACTATTGGGGAGGCAGGAGCCTTTGCCAGAAGCCTGAAGCCCAAGGGAGACAGAAGCAGGCCCTCTCTGGTAAAGCATTGTAGTTTGTCAACCATGTCATCCCAGGCTGTCAAGTACTGGACCCCCTTAGAATGACACCAGAAACTAAGCCAATTGTTGAAGTCAATCATTTTCTGTTTGTATTGAGGCATCATTCTGGGTGACGGTAGAATGCTGCTTAAGGCTAGGAACATACCTGACTGGGACACATTCAGTGAGCTTGATCATATCTCTCTTCGTATAGTCCAGGGAGGTACATCACAAGTCATTCACGCCAACATGGACTATGACAGAGTCATAACAGCACCTGTTGAGAGACTTGCAGAAAAATATTCCTTTTTGCAGAAGAATGTTCCTTCTTATGGTTTTCTTCAGATTTTATATAAGCAGACAGTAATAGTTCAAAAGCAATTGTGATTAGTAACAAGTAAGAAGTTACAAATGTATTTAACTTAATAAAACCAAATTCAAACCATAGCATAGCAATAAATCTTTAACACAGGGTAATGAGCTAGAAAGAACAAGTTAATACTTACAGACAGATTCAGAAAAGTTACAGTGAGATGTTCACCTGATGTACACTTTGCAGTAACCATTTCTGATTCAGAGACAACCCTACCATGGGGCTGCACCATAAGGAAGTGCAGAACTGCATTGAGCTGTGCCTTCAACTTACTGCAGATCCTTATGAGGCATTCTGGGGGATCAGCATAAAGCTAGCCAAATGTGCTCCCCTCCGAATTGCTTGCAGTAAGTTAAATTGGCCACCCGTGTTCTTTAATATGGCCAAAATGTCATGCTCACTCCATGTTAGAGGTAAGTACCTAGAAGTTTAATGAACAGGTAGTGCTGAAGGGGGTGCATCTGTGAACATATGTTAAGGTAGGACTGGTGTAAGGTGTGTGCATGTGTGTATACAGATGGATGGGTGAGTGTGTCTGAGTGCAAATTAATGTGGTGGGGTTGCTTGTGTGACAGAATGTGTATATATTAATATGTGAACATGTGTGTAAGGGAAGGATGTCATACCTCCACATTTCCCAAGACTACCACTGACCAGCAAATCTTGCAACATTGGGGGGACAGTAGACATGGGGATAAATCTGTGTAGCATGCCTTAAAGGTGTTTAATTAAAGTATTAGTACAACAGTTTTACAGCACAAAAGGCATGGGGAAGGAGTAACACTAAACACCAGAGATATTCAATATAGCACGCCCCAAGGCAATTAAAGGAGCCAAACCCTGTACCTTCTGAAAACACACAGAGGGCGTTTATTCTTTGTGCCACCACTAGACACCACAACACTAGTCAAGTATTGCTAGCGTCTTTGAAAAAAAATTACTAAATTAAAAAGAGGGGAAAAGTTTCGAACCCAGCACCCTTGGCACAAACAGCCACTAACCTTAATCCACTACACTAAGTAATCATAGTGAATCTTTATTTTTTTAACTGAAAAGAAGCATGGAATTCTAATGTCTAGCATTACTCAATGATTGCACCAGGATGTGACTCATGAGTGATATTGTACCAATCAGCAGTGGTCACAGCAGGAGCATCCTAAAACATCAGGGACAGTTGAGAGGGATGGAAGTGTGCCTCTGTGGGGGTGACTTTTTTTTTTAACCAAAAAGTGGCAGGAACACTAGACAATACTAGAGAGACTTTTTAAACTATTAGATGGACTCCGTTAAAATGTTAACAGAGCATAGTTCTTGGATCACAATGCACTTTATAAACAATAAGAAGAATGAAACTAATATCAAGCATTACTGACTGACTGTAAAGATCCATGAACTGTGAGGGCAGGGGCAGAAATATGATACATTGTAGATTTCAGCTCAGGGACGGGTAAGAGGTGTGTGTGTGTGTGTGTGTGTGTGTGTGTGTGTGTATGTGACAGTGAAAGGGTGTGCCTGTACTAACACGATGCAAGGGTCATGAGTGTTGCCTACTGCAGAAAAGTGCTGATTTACACTTGTGGTAGTTAAGGATGATTTTCAAAGACATAAAATCACAGGATCATAGGACGTTACTAGGCTAATGGCCCTAGGGCCCTTACAAGCCTAGCCAAGTTCTGCCCTTGTTTCCACGATCAGCACCTATTGCCCTGTCCAAGAGAGACACAGGTGGAATCCCCAGGCTGAATTTACAGTTACCTATCCAACTGTCCAGATTGTGCTTGAAGAGGGCCAAAGAGGTGCTCTGCTTGACATGAACTGGGAGTCTGTTCTACAGGTGCGGTAACCTCTGGGGGACAAACCTGTCCCTTCACAAGGTTCTGTTAGTATCACATACCAGGTTAAGGTCTTTAGAGTGAATAACCTGTGAGCCATTGGACTTACGGATATGCAGCATTTCCAATAAAGCAAAGTCAGAGATTGCCTTATACGCAAAGCAGAGATCACCTCCGAGTAATTTGTATGAAATGGAGTAAAGTGACAGTGATTTCAGCCAATCCACATAGGACAGATGCTGAATATCTTGAATTCTCCTTGTGAGGATCTTTTGTGGCCTCTCCAACTGCTGCAGGTCACTGAGAAGGTGCATACCAAAAGGGGCATTGTACTCAATTATTGCCCTGATGATGGAACAGTACAGGGAGGTTATAACTTCTTTTTTTCTGGAGGCAATGCCTTACTTATGAGATGAGCAATATAGAATGCCCTTTTTACTACTGTGGAGACATGGTGATCAAAGGTAATGTTGCTGTCAACCTGTGTGCCCAGGTCTCTTACCACTAAGTGCATGCTTAGGGTGTTTCTATTGATGTGGTAGTTAGCAGGAACATTGCTCTTAGAGAAAGGGATGATAATACATTTTTTTTTGCATTGAGTTTAAGGCCATTACTTTGGCATCAATCCTTTATTTGTGCAAGACCCTCTTATAGGATGTTGACATCGTTTGGAGATTCTATGACCACTCCCAGTTTGCAGTCATCAGCAAACTCTTTCAGCCACAGACCTTTAGCGTTTGCTTGTACTTTGGAAAAATAGATTCTAAACAGTAGTGGTCCCAGGACTGATCCCTGTGGAACACCACTGGTTACAGGTTTGCTGTTGGAGGTGGATTCCCCTATTTTTACTGTATGGGTTCTATTGGAGAGCCAGTTAGTGAACCACTTGATGAAATAAGGGTTGATACCTACCTGGATGAGGTTGTCAATAATGCCTGAGTGAGGAATACTGTCAAAAGCCTTGGCCAAGTCCAGGGTAGACTGTATGCACAGTTTTCCCCTTGGCTAGGGCTATGGTGACTGTCTCAAAGAAGTTCACCAGGTTTAACAGGCATGATCTCCCTCTGACAAATCCAAACTGAGTAAGGTCATGTGTTTGGAGATTATAAACAAAGATCTAGGTAAGGTCCATGATGATTCACTCCATGGCCTTGCAGATCAGGCTAGTCAGGCTAATAAGTCCATAGTTCCCAGGGTTAGTGGAAGCACCACCCTTGTGCAAGGGGATAACAGCGGCCATTTTCCATTCAGCTCGGACTAAGCCGATGCTTAGACTATGACTGAAAAGAGTACCCAATGGTGTTGCTAATTCTTGTTGGAGCACATGTAGGATGCAGCCTGGGATGTTATCAGGTCCCATAGATGCTGTGTGTTTGGCCTTAGAGAGGGCATTTGCCACCTGCTCCCTAGAGATACACGGTAGGGATAGGTGGAAGGAATGTCATAGGGTATAGGTGGTGGGGACAGGGAAATGAAGTTTTTACAGAATCTGTCAGCTTACAGGTTTGCTACGTCCACAGGCTCAATGTATATGGTATCATTAACTACCTGTTCAGCGCAAATCTGCGTCTTACCTTTTAGGCTACGAATGTAACAGAGAATGCCTTATGGCTGTCCTTAGTTGAGGACACTAATTTGAATTCATAGTTTGCTTTGGAGGACTCCACAAGTTGTCTTATTTGCTTGTTTAAGCTGAGGAGGGAGTGTTTCCAGATTAGAGTATGCTCCCTCTTACTTTTGCACAACAATTTCTTATTATTATTGCAAGCCTGTTAATGGCAGTTGTCCACCAGGCAGGTCTGCTCTTCCTTAAAGAGCTTGTTTTGGTCCTATCAGGTACAGCCATATCAATGCAGTTATACAGGTGTTTATAAAAAGCATTGGTGTAGGACTTGGAATAGTTACCAGTTACATCTGAGGGGAGAGGTGCAGTGAAGCTATTGATACCATCCCTTAGACTGATATAATCTGCTTTGGAGAAGTTTTTTAGCTTAGTTGCTGCTAGGGCGGTGCGGGGTGATATTTATTTATTTTTTATTTATTGACATTTGTTAACTGGGTTAGTCAAACTGAGCCAGGGGCCCATTTTCAGTGGAGACCCGAGGAGAAAATCGCTAGTGAATTTACAATCTTATAGTAGATAAACAAGACATATATAAGACAAGTTTACTACAAATTACAGTTCTGTATTCATTAAAGTAGTGAAAAACATACTGCAAAAGAATACCATAATTGAAATGCACTCATGGTATTTAACCAGAGAGACATAACATAAGGAAGACCTCTTAGTGGACAGAAAAAAGGTGACATATCAAAAAGGAAATAAGTTGCGTGAGTAAGAAGAAAATAATTGTCAAGTGGGGGTTTTACATGGGCAGGACCAGGTCTTTAGTAGATAGTGTTTGAGTTCTTGTTTAAAAAGGTACTTTTGGGGAATACTTCTTATATTGAGAGGAAGTGTGTTGCAAACATGAGCTACAGAGTATTTAAAGAGGGATTTTCCAATATTTTTGTTGGGTTCGTACATATTCAGAAGGTGTTTGTAGTACAAAGGTGATGTGGGGGTTACAGTAGGGCACAAAATTAGAGATGGAGGGGCAGGAAGAGGGATTATTCAGGAATGAGTGTGTATTGTGCAACTGAGGAAGAAGTAGCTGTTTAGAGAATTCAGGTCACTGAAGAGCCCTAAGGGCGAGGCAGTGATGGGATTTGTAAGGGAGATTTGAGGCAAATCTGGCTATTTTATTATATATGTTTGCTCTAGTTTGGATATTAGTATTGACTAAACATTGGTAAGGACAGGGGCTGCGTACAGAAGAGAGGGTACAAGAAGAGACTGAGCTAGGGAGGCTTTAGAGGAGGGTGTAAGAAATTTTTGATTGGGATATAGTAGACCAAGTTTCTGGGTTTTTTTTAATACATTGTTGGACATGTATGTCAGATTTTTGTTAGTCATCAATAACACCAAGTAGTTTGGTATGGGATTCAGGTTTAATGATGGTATTGTTAAAGGAGATGATGGAGAAGGTAGGTTTGAGATGAGCAAGAGTTCTAGGAAATAAAAGAAGGAGTTTCGTTTTTTTTTAGGATTTAATACGAGTTGATTTTCTGACAGCCAGGTTTTGGCTGATGAGAAGGTATCCTGAGTGAGAGCTTAGAGTTCAGGAATGCTATGGGCAGTAGTGATAAGAGTGGAGTCATCAGCATATTGTAGAAGTATTGAGAGGTTACTAGTAGTTTGTTAGTGAAATATTAAACAGGAGGGGTCCCAAGATAGATCCTTGAGGAACACCAGTCTTAACTGGAAGGAAGGGGGAGAGGACAGTTTGCCAGTGAATGGATTATTGCCTGTTGGATAGGTAACTGGAAAACCAGTTTACAGAGGAGATAGAGAGATGAAGGTCAGAAAGTTTAGATAGAAGTTTAGAGTGAGAGACAGTGTAAAAGGCCTTAGAGAGATCAAGAAATAAACAGGATACAAGCTTATTATTATCACGGGCCTCTGTTACTGTTTGGGTGAAAGAATGCCGTGGAAGTGCTGCGATGGGGTCTAAAGCCATGTTGGGTGGGAATTAGAAGGTTATTATCAAGCAGGTGTTTGAGTAATCGAGTGTGGACACACTTTTTCCAGAATTTTGGATAAGGGGGACAAGATAGCAATGGGTCTATAATTACAAGGATCGGTAGAGTTTCCGCTTTGTGAAGAAGGATTGTGTAGAAGGATTTCCATATATCAGGGACATGGGCTTCAGTAATGGAATGATTTATAAGTATAGAGACAGGGTAGGCAACAGAATCAGCAGCGACTTTAAGAAAATAGGATGGTAGGTTATCAGCAGAAGGGGAGCAAGACTTAAGTTTGTTTAGGAGAGATTTTATTATGGTGGTGGGGACTGGTTGGAGAGAGAAAGTGTTGGAGGGAGTTATGTTGGGAGTTGAAGGATGGGTAGAGGAAGTAGCACTATTTTGTGTAAGTTTTTGGATTGTTTCTATGAAAGAGTTGTTTAGCACAGTGGCAGTTTCAGTAGCTGTGTTATGTGGAAAGGGATTAGGAGTAGAAAGGTTACCAAGGTAAAGAAGATTATTAATGGAAGTCCAGAATTCTTTTGGATTTTTTATGTGGGCTACATTGGTTGGAGCACAAAAAATATATATCCTTATTAACTAGTTTTTTAGTCATGTTTCTGAGCTCTTTTTACCTTAGAAATAAATAGGCAAGGGAATTTATTTTTTTACCTAGGCTTTCCAAACACTGTCTCTTTCGTGCATAATGGAGCGGGTATGTTTTGTAACCCAGGGGACAAAGTTAGATTTTATTATGATTTTTCTGGAAGGTGCCATGGAGTTGAGTATGTCAAGAAATATCTTGTTGAAAGATGTTACAGCCTCAAAGAGAGGGAGGTGATACAGAAGGACCATTTGATGCTAGACAATTTGGAGTTATATCTGGATTAAAGTGAGTAAGATTATGACATTCTCTGTATAGGTGGTCTTTGGGTGGATGTTGGGAGAATCTATGGATATAGGTAGGGGAATGGTCACTTAAAGAGTCAGGAAGTATGCCAGGGTTATGATAAAGGTTGGGATCTGAAGTAAGGATGCAGTCTAGGATAGACCCAGAAGTGGAGTTTGTGTTGGTCTGAGTAGGGGAGGATATAAGCTGGTATAAGCCACTAAGATGGATACTGAGACTAGGAGGTGTGGTAGAAAATTTAGACCAGTCTGTGTTAACATCACCAAGTATAATGGTTTTCTATGGAACATACTGAGTCAGCCAAGAGAGAAAGTTCTCAAGGATAGCAATATTATCCTATGGAGGTATATAAATAGAGGCTATGGCAAATTTTTTGTGAGGGTTTCGAATGAGACTGATCTGTAGTCAGATCTGACAATAGAAGACCTCACAGTGGGGGTGCTACAGTGGTCCCCCACATTGGTAAGCACCAGATCCAAGATGTTGGCACCCCTATTTGGGGGGGTCCACCAGCTGGTACAGGGCACTGGAGTTAATAAACTTGAGGAATGTTTGGGAAAGTGAGTTTGGGCACAAGTAATTTACCCAGTCAATGGATGGGTAATTAAAATCACTCTGAACTATGGTGATCAGATGCATCTTGATGGATTCCAGTACAGCAAAGTAGGCAGAGTGAATGTCTTGATTCATGGAGGGGTCCTGCAGCTGGCAATGACTTGGATAGGTTTCTTACCAACAGTTAGTCGCACCTGAAGGGACTCCAGGGAATCATACTGTTTAACCAATCTGGAGGTGTATTTAACATTAATGAATATTGATATGACACCTCCTTTAGTTTTCACACCTTCCATTAGTGGTCTGAACATGTGGCAGGAGGTGTAACCCGGTGTGGCTGGGATGCTCTCCACTACCTTGAACCAGGTCTCCATGACTGCACAGATGTTAGCATCTTCCAAGGTGAGGACTGCTTCCAGTGAGTGCAGTTTCATGCTAAGACTCCTAGCATTTAGCAGCATAACCTTGAGATTGTTTTTTTGATGAAATTTTTATGTCTGGAATTTTGTCCTTGTGACATTGCCTAAAAAAGGCACTATGGTGGTGGCAAGAGCCTTTGCCAGTAGCCGAAATCCCAGTGGTGAAAGATGAAGACCATTTCTGGTAAAGCATCGAGATCTATCAATCATGTCATCCCAAGCTGACAGAAACTGGATCCCCTTAGAATGAAACTAAGCCAAGTATTGAAGTAAATGATTTTCTGTTTATAGTGTGGTATCATTCTAGGTGAGGGTAATATGATGCTCAAGACTAGTGACATACCTGCCTGTAACACATAATCACAGAGAGGTAAGTCTCAAGCCATTCACACCAAAATGTACTATGACCAAATCATAGCGGTACTTGTTGTTGATAGACTTGAGTGCCTGTGTGATCTGACGAATCCTGGAACCAAACGCAAAAAAAAACTGAAGTAGACACTGCGACACTCAAGAACAAAGTAAAAAAGTATTTAATATTAAGCACTTTTCGTTTGATGTAGTACACAAACTTCTTCAGACAAAAGAAACCTCCCACACAGGAAGTATAAGTACAAGTTAAATTAACAACTCAATTGAATAATGAGTTAATCTATTAGAAACATTTAAAATCCAATAGGCATTTAAAATATTTGTAGACATTTAGAAACACTACCATCTTCGTACTACCCACCAGGTTTAAACAATAAATAAATACTGTGAAAACAGAAAGAAAATGCTAAATAAACATTCATACCAATAACTACTTATATTAAAGGAATAACTCAATTCAAATTAACAAAAGCTGCAAAAACCTGACTAGTAACCACACAATTCATTATTGAAAAGCATTGTTGTCCCTTCATCTTTTCAGGCTTTTAAGTTTTAGAATGCTGCTAACAGAGCAGCATTCATTCAGCCCTGGAAAATTATAAGCATTTAATCTTATCTGCCAAAATAATTCCAATTCTTCTAATCTTAGGGGCGCTGGACCACCCCTAACATCATGAAGGATTTGGTCAATCGCTAAAAATTTAAAACTATGCTCTGGACAGGATAAAATATACTTAGCCAATGCGTTTTCAGGTTTTTTCTTATTCATAGCATAAATATGCTCATACATCCGGTCTCGGAGACGCCTCTTAATTTTTCCAATAGAGAAGGCGGGGCAAACCTGACACTGGGCCAAATAAACAATCATCTTAGAATTACAGTTCACCCTACACGTCAAACTATATTGGAAATCGTGCACTTTAAATCTGTTAGATTCTATTATGTATTTACAATAATTACACGCTTGACATTTGTACATACCAGCAACTCTAGCATGTATACGATGGTGCTGCTCAAAGAATGCCTTTAAATTTTTAGCTTTCTTGTAAATCACAGCAGGCGGATTTCCCATCCTGTTATATATACTAGGGTCACTTCTAAATAAGGCCCAATTCTTACGAATGATACCAGCACAGACATTGCTATCAATGTTGTAAGTTGTGATGAACATAGGACCTTGAACATTAAATTTACAGGTCATAATGCTGTCATTAACCAACATAGCCTCTGTATACCCATCCTGCTGAGGCTGTGTGTGATCAATACCTAAAATTGGCTTGTAAAAGTATCTTAACCTCTTATTCGTGACTTCCTCAACTAAGTCGTTAATCAATGTTTCAGGATAGCCACGATGTAAGAACATACTTTTTAATAATTTACATTCATCAACAAAATCAGCATCAAGGCTGACAATATGGGCTGCCCTTACTAACCGACCTTTGATCACTGCTCGCTTCTGATGGTAAGGGTGGCAGCTCGAAAAATGCAAAAAAGAATTTGAATACGTGCTTTTCCTATGGATTTTAGCTACGTATTTTTTAATCAAATGATCCTTAGATAAGTGAATATCCAAATAAGCAACGGCTTCAGTATTAAATGTAGATGTAAATTTCAAAAACTGGGTGGTACCATTAAAGTGGTTAACTACCATGTCGCTGGTCGCTGCGTTACCGTCCAACAAGATGAAAATATTGTCTAGGTAACGTGTATAAAAAATTAATCTGACCTTAAGTTCAAAGTTGTTAAATACAAATTGCCACTCCCAGTGGGCCATTACCAAACTGGCAATGCTGGCCTCACAGGGGGAACCCATTGCGACCACCACATTCTGTAGGTAAAAATTATCGCCAAAGATAAAAAAATTGTTATCAAGGATTATGTCCATTAATTCACTAACCAAATCCATCTCATTCTTAGTGGCGCCATTAATCTTTAATACTTGGCCAACCCAGTCCATGGCAATGTCATGTGGGATGCACATATACAAATCCTTGACATCTATAGTAAGGAAGTTATGTCTTATGTTGAATTCTAAACAGTTAATTTTTTCTAGAAATGACCATGAGTCTTTGCAGATTTGATGCTGACTGACCAGGCATTTTTGTAGGATGGCATCTACAACTTTCGCACATGAATATGTGGGTGATCCCCGACCATCAATCAGTGGACACATGGGAGGGTTGACACCATCTTTGTGGATCTTGGGTATGCCAAACAAACAGGGATACCTTGGATACACAGTAAACATGTAATTGAACATGTTCTGGTCAACCCTTCCCTCTATATACATTTCCTCAATAGTGTTTTTAATATTATTGTAAGCTCTATTAATTTCAGATTGTGAACTTAATGAATAAGAAGGGCTGTTAAGTAAACTCACCATCCGTTCAAAATAGTCAGAACTATCGAACACAACCAGCCCCCCTCCCTTATCTGGTTTGCAAATGCGGATATCCTGTGATTTAATAAAGTCAAGGCATTCCCTCTCCGTTTTACTTTTATTATCCATGGCAGACAAACTGTTCCCATACTTGAAATTTTGCCTAATGTCTAGTTCACACATTTGCTCAAAAACCTGCAATAAAGGATGTAAAGAGGGATTAAACACGCTGGGAATTCTGAATTTATTAACAGTGTCAACTACTTCACCAGCCATCATTGGATTAAAATTTAATTTCCTGGTGAAGAGTTTCACATCTATAATGGTCTTCACCACATCCAATTTCTGAGTGGGGACATAGGTGTAACCCTTAGAAAACAAATCAACCAGTTCTGAAGTGATACTAACAGAAGAAAAAATGTACACTTTAAAATCACCATTTGAGTTGGTTATAATAACAGGTGATTTTTTTAGTTGTTGACTAAATAAATCATGCACATTGTTACAAACAGGAGAGAATCCTGGAACCAGAAAGACAACTGACCATGACTTTCTCCTCTTTCAGCCTGGTGAGGGGGGTGTCTGTGTGTCTCACTATACAGTCTCCTATGACTGAGATATTTGGAGTGGATGTGTGTTGCCTTATGGACTTTGATGGTGAGACACTTGTATTTGTGTCATTATGTGCATTGTGTGTTTTGGGTGTTATGGTTGGTTTTGTATGCATGTATGTGTTTTGGGGGTCACTGATGTTTAGGCAGATATTTTATGAGTATCTCTGCATATGTTGGTCTATGTGTATGCTGTGTGTCATGAGTAGGAATTGTGGTAGTTGGTTTGAAAACCTGCATTGTATTGCAATCTATTGCTTGAGAGAGCTGTGACTCCAGATTTATAATGCAGATGCATCTCTCACAAATGGTACAGGAATGATTTAGAAGTAAGGGGTTGTCAATGTACATGAGGCAGTTGCTAAACTGCCTGAGTAGACCCATGTCAACAGGTTGGTAGGAGAAAATGAGGGAAACTGACAGTTCATTGTCCCAGGAATAATCTTAGTCTGGCTATAACAGTTGAAGAGGGAATACAGCAGGGGAAAGTATTAGTAGGTTTAGGCACGAAGAGCTCTGGTTTAGGTAATATTTGTGAGACTAGAGAGCAGGCATCTGTAACCAGCAATTTCTCTGCACAGTAGTGAGTGATGCTGCACGATGCACAAACAGGCTCAAACAAGCACAAACCAGTTCAAACAGAGGCTTATTAAAGCAGAAAAAAACAACAATGCCAAAATTCAAATTATCCAATCAAAATGCCCAAAGCAGCCCTGCAACAGTAACCCTAGTTAGATCAGTCCAAACTGTACCTTCCTCTCACAAGGGCACAGAGTGGCCTCTCCCGAGAAAAGATCAACTGTTTTACAAACACCAAAGGTCACAAACCATACTAAATTCAGCAAAAACCCAAACCTAGTCTATGCTAGTGTTTTTTAAGTGCAGCAAACAAGTAAAATGAACAAAATAAACAGATGAACAGTAACTACAACTGTAAGAGGAATTCAATTAGCAGACATTCTAAAAAAATCAGTAAAATACTGCTGCACAGTTTAAACAAACAGATATGCAGCAAATATTGTTTTAGTTAATCAGAAAGTACATAAAACAGTTGAAAATAAGCGCTTATATTTTGTAGTCTCTCAGGTATATGGAAAACAGTACAGCAAGGGCAGAAGGCCTAACTCACTGCAGCTTTGAGCAAATAATCCTTCCTTTTCTTTGAATTGAAGCTCCCCCTACATCTTGTAAAAGTCCATTTTGATTTTTTTTAAATCACACTCTTACAGACTGTTGCTTTCATTTCAGGGTCTCCTCTGTGTTGTGCTTTGCCACTCCCTTAAACTCCAGGGCTCCAAATAACCACATAAGTGAACCTTGGGACATTGAATAACTAAAACATACACAAACAAAAGCTGGACCATTGATTGCAAAAGCACTGTCACTGTATTCCCTTAAATTCTGCTGCTCCAAATAACCACATTGAACCTCAGGACCTTGAATAACTAAAGCATACATACACAAAAGCTGGACCATTGACTGCAAAAGCACTATCACTTCCCTTAAACTCCGCAGCTCCAAATAACCACATAAGTGAACCTTGGGTCCTTGAATAACTAAAACGTACACAAACAAAAGCTGGACCACTGACTGAAAAAGTGCTATCACTGTACTCCCTTAAACTCTGTGGCTCCAAATAACCACATAAGTGAACCTCGGGACCTTGAATAACTAAAAATATACACAAACAAAAGCTGGACGATTGACTGCAAAAGCACTATCATTGTATTTCCTTAAACTCTGCAGCTCCAAATAACCACGTAAGTGAACCTCAGGACCTTAAAGAACTAAAACATACACAAAACAAAAGCACGATCACTGTATGTACGTGGCTTTTTATGTGTAAACTGTAAAAGACGAACTCTGTGGCCAGTACAACATGGAAAAATGTCTTGCAGTAAGGTAACACTATAAAATTTGTAATATAGCTTGTGAACCCCCCCCCCCCCAGAATTTGGCATTGTAGCTAGATAAAATCCTACAGCTATAGTTTACTTACCTGCTAAATAAGCCGACTGGTGATTATTTTTGATTTTTCTTTTTTCATTGCCCATACGCTTACTGATTTCTGGCTCAAGAGTTATCTAGTCTGATCAACTGCATACATCCTCAAGACTGCAAAAATCATCTCACCTACTTAAGAAGCCACTAACATCATATTCCAACTCCCAAAAAAAGCTTTTAGCCTGTTGATACTAAATATCAACACTAGAAGCATCAGCAAAAAAAAAAAAAACCTTCATGCTAATCTCTCCATTTACACACCAGATCTAATTCTACTAACAGAAATCTGGCTCAAGCCAGACATCTCAGACAATGAAATATTAGCACCAGGCTATAACATTCTCCATCAATATCGTATAACAAAAAAGGGAGGTGGTGTGGCATTACTATTTAAAACTGAACTAAATGTTGAAACATTGGATTTATCCACCCCATCCCTTGCAAATGCAGAAATCATTCTTGCTAGGCTAAAAGTGAACCCCAAAAAATTATCAACATAATTGGATGCTATATCCCACCGGGTAATAATGTACCCAAACTTGAAACCTTCTTGAATGAGCATCTGGTACTCCCCCACAAGAAACTATTATCTTAGGCAACTTTAATATTGATTGGCAATCCTGCAACTCCTCCACCCCTACTACTTTCATCAGTCTTCATGATTGCTCTCACGTTATCCAGTCCCCAACAAGAATAAACAAAGCAACTAAGAAGCATCCATCACTCAGGCTGTCTAACTAACAGTATAAGCAATCATATCCCAACATACATAATACGACACCAACCAGACCAAGACAAACCAACAATTTACCAGCTGATCAGAAAAAAGAAACTTCAACCCCTCTGACTTTATTGCAATCCTAAAATCTTGCAACTGGAACCCCCTCTTAAACATCTAAACCTTGTCAATGCTGTAGAGTACTTTAATACTACATTCTTAGACATCCTAAATTCACTAGCCCCATCCAGGACGATCCGAGTAAAATCCAACTATGCTCCTTGGTTGAGCAAAGAGACAAGATCTCTCCTAATTCAGGATAAAGCTTGGGCAAATTGGCACAGTACAACAACCCAGGCTTCGAAGCAGCAGTACCTAGAACTAAGGAACAGATCTAAAAAATGGTCAAACTAGACAAAATGAAATACTATCATAATATGCAGAACAAACATCAAAATGACCCCAAAAAATTCTGGTCATCTATAAACAAGATTCTCCATGCAGGAAAATCTAGTACCCCAGTCCCTACAACTAAACATACCACAGATAACAATGCAACCACATACAACAAATTCTTCACATAATCCATTCTGACCCTACCCAACTCTCAAAAGTCCTCACCCTTAGACAAACCTTTCAAAGCTCCTAGCAAAACTAACTGCTTTTGTATTCAACCCATCCCTATTAATACAATCACTAAACTGCTCAAACAACTTAAGCCCACTATATAAGCTGCTGATAAACTTTCAGCAGAATTTCTGAAAATTGCTACTGAAGCAATTGTTTACCCTGTTGCCATACTTATTAATCTTGCCATCTCTGAAAAATATGTCCCTAAAGTCTGGAAGATCTCACATGTTATCCCATTCCATAAAGGTGGAAAGTCCAAAGAACTGACCATTGTCCCATTGCAATACTCTCTCCCTTCTCCAAAATCCTTGAACAATGCATCCACACTCAAATCATGGAATACTTAAACACTCAACACCGTCTCTCACATACACAACATGGCTTCAGACCTAATCACAGCACTACCACCTCCTTTATGACTTTCACTCACACAGAAAATCACCATAGAAGTAGCGGTAAATACACATCTGCCACCTTCCTAGATTTTTCAAGGTCTTTGATATGGTCAGTCCTCTCTGAACTAAATCTTAGTGAATCCTGAATTACCTGATTTCAGAGTTACCTAGCAGAGAGACAAGCTGTCCAATGGCAGCAAGAACTCCCTCCCTTACTCCCTGTAACCGTAGGTGTTCCCCAAGGCTCAATCCTCAGGCCTTTACTATTCTCTATTTTCATCAATAACCTCCATACTGCTACAATACATGCATCAGTCATCCAATAAGCAGATGACTCAACATTAATCTGTGCTTCCTCCTAGAACTACACACTCTAACCCAAGAGTCTTTTCCTTCTATTGAAACATGTTTTTTCAATTCCCATCTAATACTTAATCCCAACAAAACAAATCTTATGATTTTCCACCCAACTCGTCAAAAATCCTCCACCCCAACATTCAATATACTCTCCAGCAATAAAACGACCATCTCCCCTACTACTCACACAAAGCTACTAGGGGTTGAGATTGACTGTCACTTGAAATTTGATGTCCATATCTCCCTAACCATAAAAACTGCACAAAAAACTAGGAATATTTTACAGAAACAAACAGTTCCTCACAAAAAACACTACATCTACAATAGTACAATCAAACATCATCTCCCTACTTCTCAATGCTTCCCCCTTTTTAGTAACCTAGGAAAAACAGATAAAACTAGAAGCTTGTTACAATAAAATTGCTAAGTTTGCCACTGATTCTCCATCCAGAACACACTACTACTTAGCCCTAAAACAACTAAATTGGCTTGAAGTTCCACAAGTCCTCCTCTATAATCAACTATTAGTTGCCCATAAGATCATATACTATCTAAATAAATTACCCACACTAAAAGACCTCCTTCATCCCTACTCCAGTAATAGAGTACTACACTCCAGTAACAAATTTCTCCACAAAGTAACAAATAGCAATAACTCTGCAGGAGATTCTCTTTACTCAAACTACATAGCGAAAATATGGAACTCACTGCCCACAAACATCCTTTCTCTATCCTCTCCTACTCATTTAAAAAAAAAGCCCTAATGTCCTACCTAAACAATACTTGGCTATGTGACTGTTTAAGCCCTGGCTAGTCTAATTTCTCGACCTACTTTCTCATTCTCCTTACTTCCACCCTCCCTCCCTCTCTACCCCTTCCACACAGTACTATGATATCTTTTCTTAGAATATTCATATATTCATATATAACTGCTAAACTATGACTAAGCTATTTCTGCAAACTGTAAACATGTTGGTTATAGAATGTAAACTTGTTGATTATCAATTTGTATAAGTCTACAAATAAATGTTGCCTGTTTGATCCTTTAAGCATAATCATGCGCATACTTGTATATCACTGCTAATCTGTGACAAACCTATTACTGCATACTGCAAACTAGATAGTGATCTACTCTATCTATATATGTAAACTGTTAATGTTGCCTGTTGATCTCTTAAAGTACCTGAAAATGTTTCTACTATGAATTGTTACTTGTGGTGCTTTTCTCCCAGAGCCTCCGCTGAAAAAGGACTTATGCCCAGTCGGACTACACCAGTAACCAAATGTAAAATAAATAAATTGATGGCAGCCAATGGTTGCTCAAAACATATTTATTTAATCTTATGCTTGATGATTAAGTGTTGGCTTTACCTAACACCTTCACTCTTTCAGTTGTATTAACTGTTGTATTTGCTGTTATACTGTACAGTATTGTTTTTTGTTTGTTTGAAAAAAATCTGTTTTTCTTTTTTTATTGTGTCAATGTTTATATTTAAGCACATAAATACACATGAATTTAAATTATAAGCTTAAAGAACCATTGATGCATACAACATTGGCAGACAAAAGGGGAACACAAAATTTTAAAAAAAGAAAGAAAAGAATGAATGAACTCTGGAGCTGCTCTTGGTAAAAACCATGGAAAAAACATTTCTGCATCTTGCTTTGAAAGTTCTTTTACTGATATTCCATGAAGAACATTTCCAGTTGTTCTCAGTATGGATAAAGCAGAAATCAAAGTTCTGTTGTACTGCTTTATCTACAGAGAAAGCATTGTGATGCCATGCTTAAAGGGTATCTGACTGGCAGTACCATGTTCTGAAATTCAATCTCAACTTCCATTTATTGTGTGAAGTTCTTCCCTGAGATGACTTTTGTGTCAGTTGGGTATATAGTTTTCTTCTCATCTCCCAAATACATGCACATTCGACGTGTTGTTTTAATGTATGTATATAATCTTGGGCTATGTCTGAAAAGAGACCAGAATGGACTGGACTAGTTCATGTCCCCAGTTTACAAATTAATGACATGAGGGTAACTGTGTAAGCAGAAGTCCAAAACGGGGAAAAATTCAAGACTGTATGGATTTGTCACCCTTCCTCCTAGCACGTTCTACAGTACCACAAACTGCCAGAACCTAACTATAGTGCATATCCCTCTGTGCCAATTATAAAGTCATCCATTTAACGCACCATCTAGAAAAACCATCTAGCAACAGATGCAAGATACAGAGGATCTTGGGGATGCTGTAAGAGCTGGCCAGACTGGATGCCTGTGACAGCAGTGACAAGCATTGGTAGTTCTGTACTACTTTTTTTGCAGAATGAATGTAAATAACTAACCACAGATATCATATTTTGGCACTGTCTAGACAGACTACCAGTTACTGTCAAAATACAGTGACTGGAATGCACAGACTGTAGTTTGTACATGTTATTTAATATTCTGTCTCCAAAACTTGCATTAACTATTTCATATGTGCTACAAAACCAAAGCAAAATGCAAATTTGTTAACTTTGTGGCTGTTACCATGCTAGATACAAACATGAAAATAACACTAGAATACCAAAAAGGAGAGAAGAGGCATTAACCAAGGAGTTAATTTCTACTTCATGGTATGGTCAGTGGGCTCCTTGTACTAGTCTGACTTCAAGAATTTATCAGTGCAGCCAGTTTTTCATGAGAATTAAACCCAGGAGCAGCACTCACCTTCCTTTTGCTTTCAGAGTTATCAGCTACACAGAAAACACTACTTTTAGAAAAGAAACGTTATCTAATACAATGTGAGATAAATTAATAAAACTAAATCTCTATCATCATCATATTCACAGTTTGTTCAGCTGCTCCAAAACACTTACCCACGTGCCTGTCACTCCTTTTCTGAGCAGTAGTAGTATCCATGGCCTACTACACCTTGTTCCCTAGGCTTTTTCAGTACTAAACTTAATCAGCCGAGACCACCATTCAATCTCACTGCAGTCTGTGTGATTATCTAATTCCAGGAGTCACGGAGAAAAAAAGATTAAATTGAAAACAAACAGAAAAGGAACTCTTGCCATTTGGCTACAAGACAAGTCATGCAGGTTGAATAATTGTAATCCAGTGGTAAGT
Source organism: Protopterus annectens (assembly GCF_019279795.1). Lineage (NCBI taxonomy): Eukaryota > Metazoa > Chordata > Ceratodontiformes > Protopteridae > Protopterus > Protopterus annectens. The sequence goes on from NC_056735.1 coordinate 1,196,445,861, forward strand.
GCCCAACCTTGGTAAACACACTTAAACAAAGACAGAAAATACTCCAACAAGGACAGGTGTTCTGATGATATCACCAAACATTAAAACGTGCAGTATATGAACACGAGAACTGGGGGACACCTGATAACCCCTCTATATACATAAGAAGTGTTGTGGTGCAGAAGCAAGTCAGTGTCAGTAGTATTTGTAGTTGGAGTAATTCATAGGGAGCCCTTCCCTATATAGTGCATACCCTGCAAACCTCACTTCCATTAACATGCCTTCTGCCTTGGTAAAATGCTGTTCCATCATGCCTTCTTTATGTAAAGGGAGGCTTTGTAGCTTCCATGTAGTGCCATGTGTCCATACATCATAGGTGATGATGATCAACTGCTCAAGAATGCCCATGTCAACTGAAGTGTGAAGCCCTGACAGTAGCTTTCAGCAATCTGACTTCACAGATCTGTCATTCAATGATTTGCCAGGTGGCCAGATGCTTCAAATCCCAGAAAAGACTGTTTCAGAAGGCACAAATTGTTTTTGAATGTTTTTTAAATGCAATTTGACCGTTTTTTAATACATTCTATTTGGAATGTATTA